>NC_056741.1:991848357-991865857 GCF_019279795.1 Protopterus annectens
GTGCATCAGACACATATTTGCATGTCCCTGCATCGATGGTATGGATGGCAGGGATGAGGCACAGGTATCATCACATGCACAGGGTGTGGTGTGGGCCAAAGGCCTTGGCTGTGCCAAACAGTTGACATCATGTGTGTGAGTCAGGAAGGGGTGCTGGTAAGCTGGAGTATGAAAAGGTACCGTGTGTGTGTCTGTTGGTGACCTGCATGTGAGAGTAATGTTTGATTGTGTGTGCATACACAGTCAAGCCATGTGCTAGCCCTACAAGTGGTTATATTGGACAGCAGTGGATGTATATGGCAGAATAGACAGTTCACTGTCTCTGGCAATGAACACAGAAACTGGCTCTGCCAGGAGTGGCACTAGCACCACCATGCCCATGGTCAGATGCAGTACTAGTTGCTGACAGTGACTGGTGTCTGCTGTGCCCGTGTCTCTCATGGGACTGGCCAGGACCATGTGCTCATGGCCTGCCATGTCATGGTGTGAACTGTACCCTCCCCTCTGTAGTGCTGGAGGTACTGCCACTACGGAAGTGTGAGTGTGCACGGCCATGTGGACTCTCAGCGGATATTGTTGCTGACCTACAGCCACGTGTCCAACGCCCTACTCCCACCACATGTTCTAGCACAATGTGCAGTCAAGCACTGACAATATCTTAGCCCACTGTCTGTCCACTACATCTGTGAAATGATGCATGGCATCCCCAAAGTGGTGGAGGCAGTTATGGATGTCAGACAGTGATGCATCCATAGTCTTGAGCATCAATCTGGTGTTGTATTTGGAATATGCCTGTGCATCCATGACAGACCAAAATATGCGTTAAGTCACTCATGATGTGATTCCTGAAACCGGTGGTGGATGGTCTGCAGTCCTCCTTCGAGCACCCCTGTCAATCTGCCTGTGTGGGACCTCACCAGCTCTCTGGCTATGACTAGTGTCTACACTCACCGATGCAATAATTGCTACACTGTTCTGTTTGATGCTGCCACACTCTGACTGTCCAATATTTGTGGACTGCAAGGGACTGTGTATGTATGATTATACTGACTGTGTGCGGTGACAATGGGAAAGGAAGTGGGATGTCAAACCATGGGACAGATTCAGCCCCCAGCAATGCCACCTGTGCCTTAGTATGGCCACCATCATTATCAGAGTCTGATGAGACATTGACATCAGGTTGTGAGGGGGACACACTACAAGCCCCACAGTCACCTGTGAGGAGGAAGACAACAAAAGTACATTAATACCTGCACTATGTCTGGTGATCCATGCACACACATACAGGTGAGGTGGCACAACTGCATTACACATACCACATCGTATTTCTGATCCCATGCACAACACATGAGCAGACTACAACATATACAGACAAGACAGGCCTTTAAAAACATGCACTGCAGCTACACCTAGTTAATGTTTCCACTACTATACACCTGTGAGATAAGTGATATGTCAATGTATGTGACAGACCTACACCAGTGCATCTGTCTTGACCATACTATTGCTCCCTGTATAGCAGACTGCATAGACCTTCACAAAACTAAGTGCAAATACACTACTGTGATTACCGATTCAATGCACTTCAGTTAAGCCCTCCGGCACTGAACATAGAAGTATTGTAATCTGGCTAAGCATATTAGTTGTGCCTACAGCAAAATGGCAGCCCTTAACATTATTAGGGTATATATGATCCATACCAAGACAGTTTCACACTCACCCGCTACAGCACATTGGAGTCCAGTCACACCTGTCGTACCTATGGAAATGTGAGTGAGAGGTATTGTCAGCAAAAACAAATGTGGCATTGTTGTAGGATAGTATGTGTGTATATCAACATGTACAGTAAGAACTGTGATACTGCCCAGATTGCTAACATTCTGAGTATGTGTGCACAAGTGTTCATTACAAACTATCCCAAATGCAGATTGACCTGATATCCATGTACTGGTATTCAGAGGCTGCCACAATGACTGGTATAGTATTACAATGATGAATGCAGGAGGCTTACCTGGATGCTCCTCTGCAGTGGAAGCTGTGGCACCCACCTCCACAACGTATGGGGTGATGGATGCTTGGGAGCTGGTGGTTGATCCCAGGCTCACCAGGAATTCCTCTGTGGCTGAGAGTGGTTATTCTGCTGCAGGTTGTCCACTGGTGGCAGCATGGTCCCTGGCCAAAGCAATGGCTCTTTTCCATACAGCATTTATCATATCTGTTGCCTGGTGTCAGACCTGCTTGTAGCTTCTTTCCTGTAGCCCTACTTGGTTTACTGCTGTGATGAGGTCAGTCCAGAGTGCAGCATGTTGCTCATAATTCTGGTGACTCCTTGACAGCAGTATGTTGTGATGCAGTCTGAGGCCATCCAGGATCACATCATTTTCCACAGCTGAAAATGGCGGGTGTCTCCATCTATACATCCTTTCTGAAAGACAAGAAGAGGGGAATACATCACAGCACCACATATGTTGCTCTCCGCCATGTAAACACCCTGCACATCCAAATTGGCTTGCACTAGCCTCCACTACCTCCCACATCATACCCTGCCATCTATCAACACAGTATGTATGTGGCTATCTGCAACATAGTGGCAATACCGGTGATGTCCCTGTGTGGTGTGACGGAGTGTGTTGCATGTCTCTACTCCCATCAATGCTGTCTTCTGTGGTATATCCCTTATGGGCAACATCCCAGTACCAAGTCATACAGCCACTGTCTGACAAATAGGTGAGTGTTACTACAAGTATATGAGGACAGCCAGCAACATCAGTGTGCTGCTATGACAGTGAGCACTGCAAATGTGCTGTAGGGTATCTTCCCTGTAGGTGTCCAACTTTTGCAGTACACAGATGTTTGTGGAATGTATACCTGTGCCTGATATATGTGGACCCCTTGCCAGAAACATGTGGATATCTGGAACACTGTTGAATGATACTTAATGGCTGAGCTCAGATTGTGGGTAATCTGGCTGTCACATGTCAGAACCCTCATAAAACAGGTATGCTACAGTAATATCTGTTACTGTATTCATTCCCTTACTTTGTATGATCAATATGTATACTCTGTCGCTGAGGTTGAGCCTGTGTCGCCCCACTACTACTACTGGCTATGACCTGAAGGCCTGCTGTAGGAGGTCACCAGGTATGCTAGCCATAGCTCTCAAGTGATAAGATATGAATGTCCACTAAACAGTACATAGCCAGAGTACATCAGGGACAGTCAGGGACACCTGAACAATGTTTGAATAATTCCTGTGTGACATTCACAGACTGAGAGGGGCTAAATGACAGTACATCATGTGATATGCCAGCTGTGTCCACCATTATGTACTGTCACTATTGTCTAACAGACAATCCAGTAGCGTTCGTACAGGAGCCAACCTCTGTAGGAGGGACTGAGAGGGCCAGAGCTGTGACCTACATCACAGCAGGCAGAGATGAAAGGCATGCCTGTAGGTGCTGGACAGGAGACTATCATCAACATGTCATACCCAGAGATGTACTACAGGCATACTACTGTACTCTCTATTTCCCATACCTGTATCCTCCTATCTGCATCCCATTAAATGGGGAGTTCTATTACATGCTTGACAGAGTGCTGTAATCCTTTTTGTGCAGAAATCCTGATGAAAAATGCTTCTGAAATCGCAGTCTGTCTTGGTAAAGCAGGTCACAGACCTGTTTACCATAAGCAGCTGCTTGAATTTTGTAGGTAATGCTCTTAACAGGTGATTACCTGTGTACCAATCTGAGGCTCAGACTTGCTAATTGCATCCAGAACAGCTGGGTTGCACTGTCATTAACCAATGGCATGGCACAACAGTGCTATATTTAAGGACTTCATGTAGGCTTAGCCCCTTTCCTAGTCTGGGAAATGGACATGATCGAGGTGTGGAGACTATAGCATTGAAGAGGGTAGGTAAAGATCCTGTCCACTGTTGGGATTTATGTGGTATTTCCACAGTTTTGTATGCTATGTTTGGCCATTGTGAAATAACTTTCTGACTATGTGGCAGCTCAGTGTTAAACAATGTTGGTTGAGGTCAGTAATGGGGAAGACAGATGTGAGTGTCATATATCATATGCATCAGAATATGCCTGCTGGTGCAGTAGCTGCTGGTCTATTAGCTGTGTATATTTGTAGTGGAAGACTGTGACACATTGTCCCTGCCACTTGACCTTTGACCCCACCCCTTTATGTTTGTGTGTTGTGTGGATCCCTTGTTCTAGAGGGTTGTTAGGTATGGGAGGTCTGTAGCAGGTAGCTGAACATACTGCTATATATGTTGCAGTCTGCAGCTGCTGTGTTTTGTCCAAGAGTCATACTACGGAGTGTGAACAAATTGGAGGACAGCAAGCTGTATGCGTCAGTGAGGCAGTACTGTCAGATCTGTTGTTACAGCAGAGCCAGGGTAAGGGTGACCATAACAGTCCAGGTGAGGTATGTGCTTAAGCATTTGTTATGTAATAGTGCCATTCAGAGAGTGACAGGTGACATTTAGGAAACCTATACATATTTGTGCAGTGTGTCCCCACCTACAGGCCTTTCAAGTGCTAACATGGGTAGCAGTGAATGCAGTAGCAGCAACCTGTTCTGCTTAAAATTGCAGGACTCAGTCATTATTTGTTGTATTCACCAGCATGTCATTGAAGTGCAACACAGTAGATTTGAACCCAGGACTGTGGGTGGCAAAATGTACAGCATGCTAGGAATTTAGCAAACTGAGCTATTGAGTCAATATTGCAGCATGTAATTGCAGGTGTATTTGCAAGATATATGTGCATGCATACAATCTGTTACACAGGATTTGCATAAACTTGTGTGTTCAGATGGCTATGACATGTGACACTGAACTGTATGTCATGATTTTCTAACCTCAGTTTGTACAGACTTGCCAGTATTTCAGCACACAGAATAGGTTTTGTGAAAACTGTGACAAATGTAGATGGCACAATTGTCGACATTCTGCAACAGTCTGAGCAGTTGGCAGCTATACCTACTATCCCTGGCCTCACGTACATCCATCATTATTTATTTGACTGTGTACTGGTTTGGTGTCTGCATCACCATGCCAAGTACACTGTCAATTTTCACATATGTACAAGCAATGTGTCATTGGCAATCATGATATATTTATGGAAACACATGCTTTAGTTCAAAGCTCAGTTGCCTAGTGGACTAATGCACTATGCTGTATTTAACAGTGTCCTGGGTTTGTGACATGGTAGGGGTGCTGATTTTACAGATGTGCTAACAGTGTCAGAAGCAGAGAAGGTGATTAAGGCAGTTTTAAGCAATTTAAAGTGGGTTTATGTGGGGTTGTGTGGCGTGCCACTTAGCTCTGCTTAAACCCGTGCTCATTTTAAAAAAAAAAAAGGAAAAAAGGGTGAAGAGAAAGTGGTGAAATGGGGGCAAGCAGGAGTAAAAGCATACTGAAAGGCAGGCAGGGATGTGCAGGATGGGTGTTGGAAAGGACTATACCTCTCCATTTCTTGTACAGCAACAGCTGTGCAGGTTGTACAAAATTTGGTATTTGGCACATCACACCCCAGAGAGAGAGGGTTGAGGGCAACATAACTGTGTGCATTAATAATTGACTGTGTCCAGTGGATGTGGGTGTGAAATGGAGAGCTATGTATGGTGCAATTATTTTTTTGTGGGACAGATGCCCCCTTTTTTTAAGGAGAGATTGGAATGTTGGGGAACAGATATAGGTACATGTGGAGAGGTAAGCTGGGTAGGAGAGGTTGCATGTGCAAACAGACAAGACAGGCAAGACAGCATACAGGGGTGGTGTGTGATTCATGAGGAGGGTAAGCACTTTGGACAAGGAGGTTGTTTTTTTGGAATCAGAGAGCCATATACCCCCAGATGGCAGCAGTGAGACTGAGCTACCCACCCATGGGTAAACAACACTGTTCCTTCACTGCCCTGATGGTGGCTGTGCTGCGGGTTAGGCACTGGGTCCACCTTGCTTCTCCAGGTTTGTGAATCTGCCCTCAATATTGTGCAGGCAAGCCTCATAGCCATGATGCATGATCCTGCACACCATCATCGGTAGCTGTTCTTGGGTGACAACCTACCCTCCATGTCTGCTCACAGGGGGGAACGGACCCCATCCCTGAGGCAGTTCCACCCATAGGTGGTGCAGGGCCAGCGGAGGGGATACCATCGGCTTGGTTCCCCGATGTGCTAGGAACTGCTGTCACTGATGGCTGAGGTAGGGTAGCCAGATCACCAAGAACTGGCCTACCCTGTCGAGCTATGGTGTTGAGGTATTTCAAAGTGTATAGGTTAGTAATGAACAGAACATTTAGTTAGTTAATGTAGCATGCCAGAACATTGCAAATAACCCAGTAACATAACATCATATAGCATATGGAATACAACAATAAGTGAGATAATAGTCAGTATAGTAGCAGCATGCCAGTAACAGTTACAGAATAAGGCCAACAACATAAAGTAGGTAATCCAACAAGGTATGTTAGTATGCGTAAAAGGAAAATCTTCAAAGATCAATACACGTTAGGTTCAAGCAAGGCACCCTTTATTACTTACAGCAAGGAGACAAAGCATGTAGGTACAGGGTTTGTCTGACCATCTGGTGGTCAGTATGTTATTCTTATACAATTCTCTTCATGTCACACAGAAAATGTTACTAATCTACTGCTGAAGTAGTTGAGCACAGCTTTCTGTATGTTACACAGAAAATGTTACCAGGCTTATTGTTGACATGATCAGATTATTGCTGTTTTGCAAAAACATTTGAGAAAAACAACCTGGCCTTGGGCTTATTTTAGCCCACCTTGTCTTTTCAGTTCTCCATTGTACAGTTCTAATATATGCGATACATTTTGTCTAGATTCAAGGTACATTTCTAGCTTTGGTACAAGTAGTGCTGACTATGGTTTAAGCTTTCAAACATCTATTGTTTTCTTTATCAAGATTTCTAGCAGTTGCACATTTTCTCATGGCATAAGCAGAAATAGAATGTATCTTATTAAGTTTCTGGTAGCTGCACATATTTTCATTGCATAAGTAGAATAAAGTTTCTTTTATTAAGTTTCTAATAGCTGTGCAGATTCATGCAGTATGAACAGAATAAATGTATTAACCCTTTTAAGCCTTTTAATGTACTAAGCATGCACATTGCTATTATGCATTTTCCTAACATTTCCCCCCTTTTAATACTTTTATTCTACTTTCAAAACAAGCGTAAACAGTTTTTCTTCCCTTAACCTCTCCCCAATCAGGATTTGCAGTTAAGAGAGTCATTCAGTTTAAGCCCATGAAAGCATTTTCAGTTTTTCAGTAACTCTTCGAGTTCAACATCTTAGTATAAAGTTTCCAAAACTGAAATGTCCACAAAATTTTTGATTAGTCCTTTTATGCATGGGGATGCAGCAGCACCCACACACCATCAGTAGAGCTATCCCTATGCAGAAGGCAATCAGAATGTTCATCAGGATACTGCCCCACCCCCCAAACAATTTCTGGAAAAAGTCCGTCAATGGATTTGGTCCTGGTTTGGTCATGGCTGACACCTGCTGGATTACCTCGAGATGGTTGTCTATCTCGTGTTTGTGGTCAGGAATATACTAACAGCACTCCTCCTGGATTAAAGCGCACGTACCTCCTCTCGCCACTAGGGTCAAGTCAAGAGCCATGCGATTTTTAAGTGCCACTGTTCTCATGGCAGTCAGTTCATCGGTTACCAATTCTAGGGTAGAAAAGGTTGCATTACTCATTATTTTGAGAAGCTTAGAAAATTTTCTCAGTTCCCAGATTGATTTTGTTGCTCCATATGCTGGTAATACGCCTGCCCATGATATAACAGTATCACTCAGATCCATGTGCGACAGTTCTTTGCTGTTCCCTGGACCTACGTTTTGATGGTTTTTCCAGGCTGCATTGATCTGTCCCACTGGATTGACAGGCTTCTTGATTTCTTGGACATTCCGAATCTTCCATTGAGGTAAAACTGCAGTGTGTCGTATGGCCGGAACTAGGTATCCCAAAAAACAACTGCCGGAACAATTCTTGGGTAGCCATTTATATGCTTTTCTCCCACATATAAAGTAACAGTCTTCTACTTTAGTAGTAACTTTACTATACCCTTGCTCTGCATGAAACATTTTTTATCGATTATAGACAGTTGTTTATAGAGATCAGCATTATGTTTTACTTCTTCAATTGTCCTATGCATCAGTTCAACAAATGAACCATAGCTCGTGTTGCAATAGAATTTGATGTTATCAGATCTAGTGTAGCATCTATAGGGAACAGTTACATTGCAATAGCTCCAACCCACCTTGACTGTATCATTTTTATAAAAACACACAGTTCCTTTCTGTCAAATAGACAAGTGCAATGCTACCTTATCTTTTGATGTGACATCTGATGCATCATGAATTAAGTTTTCCCAGGTCTTGTTAGCTCCTAGGAGAACTGTCGTCAACAGTAGCCCCCCATATACTGTTGGTAAAGCTGTGCAAATCCAGCAATTCAAAACATTGAAGGTTTCAGCATACACATATTTGATTGCCTGGTAAGTATTAAAGTTCGGATGCCTGTCTGCACGCTTATTCAGTTCAACTTGTGTGGCTGAGAAAAGAAATGGCCACAATAAAAAGATTATTGTCACCAGTACAGTCAACAGGATGGTCATGTAATATTTTTGTGGAAACGGTTGTTCTGCATTTCCGTTTTCTCTGGTTCTTCCAAGTAGGTGTATCTGGATCTTACTGGATTCAGTCATTTTATTTTGGACACGTGATCTTACTCTCTGCCGTAATAGGACCTTCAGCACCGATGGTTTCTTCACTGGGTTTGAGATGGATCAGTCCTATTGATCTGACCCCCCTTTGTAGCCAGTATTTGTGCTTAGGGTCCTGATGGAGAGGTAAGATCTTTGTCCAATTCAAAGTTCTTTACTAGCTTGCAGTGCGTCAGGTGTATCCATGAAGCTCGTTCTGCTATTTTGACTGCAGTAGGTGTCGAAAGAAGCACCTGGTAGGGACCTTCCCACCTTGGCGATGCCCAGTTCTTTCACTTCACGATTTTAATCCATACCCAGTCTCCTGGCATCACTGCCACTTCTGATGTTTTGGTTTGTTTTTTATCTGAAACAGAATTTGACTGCAACAAATGTTTAGAACTCAACAACTTTTTCATATATTCAGCTAGTGAAAAATCAGCTTCCTGGTCTGATGACATGAGAAGTTTCCACTGGGGTGTATAATAAGTTCTTCCAAACAGTTTTTCAAAAGGAGTCAATCCTTTTGCTGTAGGGACAGTTCTCATGCTCAACAGTGCCAGGGGTAAACAATACAACCAAGTTTTTCCTGTCTCAGCTATTAATTTTCTCAGTTTGCTTTTTAGTATATCATTATGCCTTTCAACTAGCCGTGCAGACTGTGGATGGTATGTACAATGATTTTTTAAAGAAATACCAAAATGCTTACTTAACTGCTGTATGGTTTGATTTACAAAATGTGTACCATTGTCACTGTAGATTCTTTCTGGAATGCCAAACCTAGGAATAATTTCCTTGACAAGTACTTTTGCCACTGTAGCTGCATCTGGATTTTTGGTTGGAAAGGCTTCCACCCACCTGAAAAACATATCTATAATGACAAGACAATACTTTTATTTTCACATTTGTTCAATTCTATGAAATCCATACAGATAGTGTGAAATGGATATGGTGATGTGGGCATACTCCCTTGCTTGGGCTTTATCGCCCCCTGCGCATGATGTTTGTTACAAATCTGACACATTAAACAAAATTTTTAGAGTAGTTTGTAAATCTGTACGTTGTGAACACTTGGTTCACCAGCTGTACCATCCCCCCTGTTGAGACATGGCACTGCCCATGACTCAACAATGCTGCATAGCGAAACAAATTAGAGGGTAGTACCAGTTTTCCTTCTTTAGAGATGTACAGCCCCTTTTCGAGGATCGCTCCTCATTTTATCCATCACTGTTTTTCAGCTTGCGTAGTGAGTGTCTGCATTGTTTATAACATGTCTAGATCGAACGTTTTGAATGGTTGCAATTCCTTATCTAAAAGAAATACTTCTGTGGCTGCTTGTTTTGAAGCTGTATCAGCTCTCGCATTACCTTTTGAAATCCTATCCTGTTGCTTGGTGTGAGCTGTACATTTGCAAAGGGCCACTTTCTGAGGTAACTGAATAGATTCTAAAAGATCTAAAATAACTGTGCATGATTTATAGGTTTACCAGTAGATGTTATCATTCCCCGGTTTTTCCACTGTTGTGCAAACACATGTACAGTGGAAAAAGTGTACTGGCTGTCAGTAAAAATGTTTACACATTTACTCTTTGCTAAGGTACATACCCATATCAGGGCATTCAATTCTGCTACCTGTCCAGATAAATTATGTGGTAAAGATTTTGCTTCTACAATCTCAGTATCAGAGATTACTGCATATCCTACTAGGTTTTGTCCTGCAGGACCCCTTTTGCATGAGCCATCTATGTAATATGTCACCTCGGCATTATCCAAGGGGACGTCCATGAGATCTTTCCTAGGTAGGGTCTTTTGCTCAATTACCTGCAGGCAGCGGTGGGGTGTGCCATCTGCAGGGGTTGGGAGCAGTGCAGAAGGGTTCAAAGTTGTACATCATTCAATTGTCATATGAGGTTGGCTCAACAATATAGTCATGCAGGAAAGATGCCTAGCAGGGGAGAGATATGCCACTTTTTCTTGCAGTAAAATGATCGCAACTGCATGGGGCACTCTCAAAGTGAGGGGGTGGAACAAGACTACTGAGGATGAAGCCTGTACTGCCATTGCAGCTGCAACTACTGCTTGTACACAGTGGAGTAAGGATCGTGCCACTGGGTCCAGTTGTGATGAATAGTAAGCGATGGGGCACTGCTTATCCCCATGCTGTTGTGTTAATACTGATGTCATGTAACCCTGCTTGCAATCTACAGTCTGGAAAAAATGTTTATGATAGTTTGGCAATCCCAGAACTAGCAAGGATGCTATTAACTGCTTTAGTTTACAAAAAGCAGACTCTGCCTCTGGTGTCCATTGTAACAAATCCTGCGCTGCCATAGGCGTCTTATATATAAGGTCAGTTAAGGGTGCAGATTCCAAAGCATAGTTTGGAATCCAGCTTCGGCAAAAATTAGTCGTACCCAGGTAGTGGGTTTTGGTGCTTGTAAAATTGCTACTTTTCTGTCCTCATCTAATGTTCTACCTTTCTTGGATATTACATATCCTAGGTATTTAACCTGTTTTTTCCAGAGCTGCAGTTTGTCTTTATTTACCTTATATCCCTCAGCAGCTAAAAATCGTAGAAGTGCTATAGTATCTTCCTTACAATCCTGCTGGGTGGGGGCCACCAGCAGAATGTCATCAACATAAAGTAAAACCTGGCTACCTCTTGGTGGGTTGAATCCCGCCAAGTTGCTTGACATTTCTTGTGAGAATATCATTGGACTTTCACAATATCCCTGTGGTAAGCATGTATATGTATATCTTTTTCCCTGAAATGTAAATGCAAACCAATACTGGCTATCAGGGTGTATCGGTATCGAAAAGAATGCGTTGCTAATGCCTACCACAGAAAAATACTTTTGTTGAGGTTTTAAGTCATTAAACAGGGTGTGTGGATCTGGCACTATGGGTGCCCTTGGTATTACTGCGTCATTTACAGCTTGTAAATCCTGGACCATGCGCCATTCTCCATTGGCTTTTTTAACTGGAAATAAGGGTGTGTTACTTGGTGAATAGGGAGATTCTACTAGTATCCATCTTTGAGTAAGGATGCTATTAATAGGCTTTATCCCTGCCTCTACATCTTTTCTTAAGAGATACTGTCTTTATTGTGGTCTAAATGCTACTTTGGCGTAATAGTAACTGGCCCCACTGTACGAATGAGTCCTACATCTGATTTCCCTGTTGACCAGAGAGTTTCTGGTATATCTCGCAAGGCGTTTTCTTCTTCCTTTAATAGGATTGTCCATCAGCTGTCTTTGCTAGATTGCAAGTCTACAGCTAGGTTGGTCTGAGTTATCCAACTCAATTTTTGTACTTGTATCCCCTGTCCTGACAGTTCTAGTTCTGTCCGTTTCTCCCATCTCGTGGCTTTTTCTCCTAGGTCTGCCCATTCTATATTCTTGTTTTTAGTTAAGCTAACATGTGGTAATCGATTAGATTTATAAAGTGCAAAGAACTCCTGGGGAAGTGAACAGCTGGCTACACTGTTCCCTTCTGTGTCCCAGTACAGGTTACGCAGCATCAATCTATTTTTATGATTTTTAAATAATTCTTTCTCATATTCCTTATCAGGTCCTGGTGTGTTACAAAAATACAGGGTACAGTGCAACAGGTGTTGCTTGTCAATGTCAAGGGAGGGAAACTTACTGATGGCTACGTTCATTAGTTCCTCGGTCACAGCCCCTCGACCAGTTGTAACCAAGTCCTGGCTGTACCAGTAAAGCATTTCACCCTCCGATTGCACCACAAAGACATTATTTTGTTGCTGTACTTCCATACCCTGCATGGTTGGGACTACTGCTATACCAAATATCTGCATGAGGTCTCTGCCCAAGACATTTACTGGGCATTTCGCAGAAACTACAATTTTGCTTTTCTGTGTCAATCCTGAAACTGGATCAGTTATTGCAATGTTATGGGAGAGAGGCTCCCGATACAGCTGTCCATTAGCTGCTTTGACCAGTATGTAATCAGGTGACTCTATGTTTTCTGGTAGTTTGGAGGGGTGTATCAGGGTCTGTGATGCCCCTGAATCACACAAAAAGTTGACCACCCTTCCTTCTACCAAGAGTGTAACTTCTGGTTTTGTATCCGCTAAATAGAGCTCCAAGCTCAATAAAGCTAGGTCTAATATTTCGTTTTCTTCATTGTCACTAACTTCCTGCACTTCCTCTACTCCCTCTTTTACATTCTCATTTGTCCTTTCTTTACTAGCCCCTTCTAGTGATTCTTGACTATCATATAGTCAGTCCTCATCCTCCTTGTCTTCCGTTGTTGCCTTCTTATTTTTCCTGCAATCCCTTGCCAAATGTCCTTTTTTTACCACATTTAAAACATTCACCCCTTTTTTTACGCCTGTCAAACTCCTCTGATCGTTAATCAGACTGTTTGTTTCCTTGTGCATTTTTCTTGCCCTTTTTCCCAGACTGTACTACATAAACTTCTGCTCTGTCTTCTACAGAAAATACTTGAGCTTTCTTTTTCTTTTTGCTATTAAAATGCCTTTCGGCATGTCTAGCATATTCAAGTAATGATTGCAACTGGCTGGTACAATGGTCTACCATGTGTTTTGTAATAAAACTGCTTATAGGCGCACTACTGCCTTTTAAAAATGCATTCTTTAACTTCTGTTCATACGGGGAATCTTGAGTTTGATCTTCAGAAACCTACATTCCACAGTGGTTATTAAAACATTCTAACAATCTGGCATAGTACTGTTCAATTGTTTCACCTTCTTGTTGGATGCATTGATTAATGCAAGTCCAGTCTGCACTAGGTTTCCATTTTTGAGAGATGCGGTCTGTAAGACCTTTTACTCTTATGTCTAATTCTGCACTACTATGTGGGAGGGGTCTTTGTGCAGCGTCACGAGGATTCCAGTTGCCACAAATCATGTACCAATCTGGCCCTACGATTTGTCTAACTACTTTTTCTACTTCTTCTTCTCCATTTAAGTTATAACTTACCCTCATTCCTTGTAAGTCTTCTGAGAATTTTCTAAAATTAATCTTCGGATGGAGAATTCCCTCTGTGGCTTTCCGAATGTCTTCCGGAGTCCAAGGTCTATATACTAAGATAGTTGGGCCCTGATTGTCCTGACCTGCCTGAGGATTAGGTAGTTCTATAAGCAGGCATATTTCTTCTTCTCCTATAGATCGTGAATTCTTAACTATTTGCCATAACTCAATACCTTCTTCTGAATTACTTGCCTTTGTTCGGGACCTGGTCCCAATGGGATCTCTGATTTTAGTTAGTTTTAGTTTTATAATATCTCTATCTTCAGTGACCACAGGATAAAGTGGGGGTGGACTAACCTGCTCACTCGCTTCATATTCTGGTAAGGGAGGCGGCGGTGCTGATGCTATTACTAAGTTATTGTCCTCCTTATCTAAAAACATTGCTTTTGAATCTTTGTTCCTCTGGTCCCTATGGTTAACTTCCTTCAACCACCTGTGTGCCTGAGGAATTCCTAACCGCTGTTGATTTTTTACCTGACCCTTGGAGTCGTTTTTGAGTTGTTTGATAAGTTTGATAAGTGAGGATTTTTCTAATTTTCCGTCAAATTCATATTTATTAACCCATTTTGAAAAAAAATATCTAATATTATCGCCGCTCTGCGACTGCATATATTTTGCGTCTTCCATTAACGGCGGGTTCTGGGGTGTTTTTGTGCAATTTTTGCCCATTTTATTTTACCTTTGATTGTTAGGTAACTTCTCTTAATTTTAACGTGTACCACGGATTTTGTTATAGTCTCTTCACAATGACTGCCTACTTATTCTGTTTCTCCTGATCTATGACAAGACAGTACTCTTTTTTTTTATCCCTGCTTGTAAGAAAAATACAACCTGATAAAAAACAATACACATCTAGTCCCTGATCTCAAAACAGAAAATAGAAAAAAGTAGATTTACCTTACCTGAGCCCACGTGATTGATCACCGATTCACGGAGACCCGTCCTTCAGTCACAGATCAGAAATTGGCTGGCCTGTTTTGACGACAATTCAGTCGGAGGACTTTCCATATAAGAAGAACCGATTTGGTTTCTTCCCTGTACGGTTTCAACCACCTGGCCATCTGATCCAAGGTGAAGAGAGGATTCCGGTCCAAAGGACCAATCTGTAAAAGGAAAAACTTCAAAGATCAATACACGTTAGGTTCAAGCAAGGCACCCTTTATTACTTGCAGCAAGGAGACAAAGCATGTAGGTACCGGATTTGTCTGACCATCTGGTGGTCAGTATGTTATTCTTATACAATTCTCTTCATGTCACACAGAAAATGTACTAATCTACTGCTGACGTAGTTGAACACAGCTTTCTGTATGTTACACAGAAAATGTTACCAGGCTTATTGCTGACATGATCAGATTATTGCTGTTTTGCAAAAACATTTGAGAAAAACAATTTGGCCTTGGGCTTATTTTAGCCCACCTTGTCTTTTCAGTTCTCCATTGTACAGTTCTAATATATGCGATACATTTTTGTCTAGATTCAAGGTACATTTCTAGCTTTGGTACAAGTAGTGCTGGCTATGGTTTAAGCTTTCAAACATCTATTGTTTTCTTTATCAAGACTTCTAGCAGTTGCACATTTTCTCATGGCATAAGCAGAAATAGAATGTCTCTTATTAAGTGTCCGGTAGCTGCACATATTTTCATTGCATAAGCAGAATAAAGTGTCTTTTATTAAGTTTCTAATAGCTGTGCAGATTCATGCAGTATGAACAGAATAAATGTATTAACCCTTTTAAGTCTTTTAATGTACTAAGCATGCACATTGCTATTATGCATTTTTCTAACAGTATGCAACCATTGTAATACATAACAATAATAAAACACAAGGCCCAACATAATGTTTTGAGAACAGCATATGTTAATAGTAAACCATAACCGATGTATAACAATAATAAATTATGATGCAGATAAGGGGTGGAGGGAGGGGGTAATAGAGTCCATTAATACCAGTATAAGCTATAGAGTTTGCAACAGTACTCTTATATGCTCTGCAGGTCTGTGCTTACTTTATGTATACAAGTGCCCTATAGCTTCAGTAGCACATACATACCTTGCAAGCTATCCACATGGGACAGTATGGGCTATGCTGTAACACCTACAGGTATACAACTACAGGGGACTATTATATGTCAGAGGGGCATATATGACTACGAAGGTGTACTGTGGACTGATGTAGTGTGACTGTGCCATTGACATAAATCATGTTGATGCTAGATCTGTGACCAAGGGATTAGGCAACAGTGATCAGAGTCTGTGACAGCATGACACTTGAGAGACATGAATCATGCACAGTACAGAGAGTTTACAACTATCATGCCATCCTTGCCAGGCATGGAGTTAGACTATCAACAGACATTCACAGACACACCAGGCATACAGTCATACCAGGACAACACATTTTATTTATTGTATTAACTTTTATTAGTATTTTACTTGTTGCCTTTATTTTCTGACATATCACATTGCTGTGCAATACTGTTAACACTCTGTTACATCTGAACACACAAATTATTAACCCATTCTAATGGCTATTACAGCCATTTATTTACCTGTAATTCCTGTGGGGAGAACATCTGTTAACAATACATAACTAATTCAATAATATTTAGTAGTACTTGTCAATGGATTCGAACCCTGGTCTGTTTGTGACTAAATGTACATCACATCTAACATTTATCAAACTGAGCTACTGCTACATATTGATTGACTAATAAGTGCCTAGACCTCACTTGGTAACAAAATATTATCTGGTAATAGAAGTAGAGTTTTATACAAGATTGCAGTGACACTAGAACACACATCCATGAGATTCATGCATGACAGAGCTAGTAGGTGAACTGTGCATTAATACATGGAATGCAGGTGTAGACAATATACCTCTAGTGAGTGGAAATATCTCTGATGTGTACAAACCATATTAGTGTGCTGGGTTGGCTACCTGACCCATATATATGTAGTTGCAGATGGTATATTTGTAATCTACAGCTATTATAATTTCATACTTGCCTGCAGCAGAGTATCTTAGAGCAGGAATGCATATAGCTGAAATGCAATGGTTAAAACAAGACAATCCTGATAGACACAATAGACCTTGAGTGTTCCTATTATTGCTTCAGATCATAGTGCAGAACAAATATCATAATGCATTATATATTTTAGTACAGCTGCAAATCTACTGCTTAGCAGTATACTCTTTATTAGCTAACCTTCAGTCACTTAATGGTATTCTTTGTGTTTTTAGTTCACAGCAGGTGTAATACTTGATTTCATTAACAGACAGTCACATATTGCAAAACACAGCTATATTACTGGTGACTTCATGCAGTGAGTGGCATATTTTTCCAATCTTTATTGCAGAATAGTTCATATAATGCAGGTGTTGCAAAACAGCTGTAATTCCACAATTAATGCAGTAGAAACATTACTTCCTTAACATTCTCAGGTTTCATGCATTTATCTTTATTGATCTATACCTGGCATTGCTCACTTATTGCAGTCCAGCTCTATGACCACATTCATTGCAGTACAATCAAAACTGTATATACCTAATGACAGTTGATACATTACTCCTTCTGGCTTTTATGACTACAGATTGCAAGATACAGCTGCACTCACCACAATCACAGCACAACCTGCCCAGGCACCCTGTATGGGCCTCTAGGTTGTGAGCTCTCTCCTCTGCAGCTGGAGGAAGAGAAGTACACCATTATGCGTACCTGTCTATCACATATT
>NC_056741.1:991873357-991950857 GCF_019279795.1 Protopterus annectens
ATATAAAAGTAACCCTAAATAATTCAAGTTAACAAAATGAAATGTCATAGGCTAAAGCCAAAAATCAATTTCATTTTGATTGTCTAGCAGTTTTTGCTCACTGAACATAAAGTACAACATCTCCAAAGTGGTTTGTGAACATTTTCACAAATTCTGCTGGAATAACTACCTAAAAATGTATACTCCTAGATTTAATAATATTTGTGTAGACATAGTGTAGAGCCTACAAGGAATGTTACCATGTCCACATATACGGTTCCCCCTCGGCAGCATGCCATGCATATTAAACAAGGAGAGTTGCCGAGGGAGAGAAGTCGGACATGGTTATTGAATCAATGTAGGGAGTGTGAAACTAAATCAGTAACTGCAGGAAGTCAGCAGATGAGTAGCACACTCCCTGCACTGTCCATTTGTATTATACTAATGTAATTTTTTTGTAAGCATGTTTGCATGGCACAGCATAGAGTGAAGCAGTGCTAAGCAGTGACAGACACCAGACATCTAAAAATAGAAACTAGATGTATTTATTACTTAAAGGTCAAATTTAGCTGAGCATGATTGCATGGTGTGGTGCAGTGTTCAGCAGTGCTTAAAGGTAGCTCAGAGGTATATGTAAATGTATAACAGCACTCCTCATGTCCAAATAGCCAAATGGGTAGAGTTACTGCCTAATATGCAGTAGGTGAAGGTTTTTTTATACCTGGAAGTGATGGTAAGCATTTATTTTCCAAACATAAATTATAATAATTATTTTTCAATTCTGATCTGCTGTGCTCAGCTCTGCTAACACATGCTAAGCCTTGTAAAGCACTGCATAAACAAGATATGTTTTATCACTGCCTGGCATTGCTTGGCACCTCTCAACTGTGCTTAGCTGGTTTACACACTGCTAAGCAGTGCTAAGCATTGCCAGTTTAAGCACTGCTCAGTTGAGCTGTGCTGGTTTGTGTAGTGCTAAGTGGCTCACTGTATTTTTAAATATTGCCCAATGGCATGTAAGGGTGGGAAAACAGGCTATATTAAGATCACTAGGTGGGAATACATCATATTCTGTTTGAGTTTGAACTTTTCAGTAACTATGGCTGCTGTTGGAGACAGTACGCACTTCTGGGTGAAGCAGTGGGGCTTTCAGGGATCCATGGTAATGGTTGGACTCCTAGTGAAAGACCATGATGACCGGTTGATGCAGAGTGAGCTTCAGGGCTCAGAGTGCAAGACGGAGGCCTGGGACAAACTGGTATGTCAGCTCACCAGTGAGATTGGTATCTCCCACACAGGTCCATCACCACTATGATGACCTGAAGTGTCAGAAGGGGGATCTCTTGGCCACCTGGGTCCAAGGTGCTTGGACAAGGAATGGCCCAAAAGTTTGTAAGTACTGTCGGTATTGTTTCACCAGTACCTAATCTGAAGGTCTGATACACAGGTATGCATAATGGTGTGCTTCTCTCCCTACAGCTGCAGAGGAGAGAGCTCAAAACATTGAGGTGCATGTCAGATGCTTGGCTAGGTTGTGCCATTAGTGTGGTGAGTACAGATGTATTTCGCAATCTATAGTCATATAAGCACAAAACAGTAAAGCAGTAACTGCCATTTGGTATGTACAGAAAAGATTGTATTGCAATGAATGTGGATGTAGACCTAGACTGCAATAACTGACTACTGACAATTGTAGAGCAATACGCAGGGAAGAGTAAAGCATTAACCATGATAAAGTAAATGAAATAAAGTTTCTACTGTAATAACTGCGGAATTACAGCTGTATTGCAACATCTGTGTTACAACAACTGCTGTGCAATAAAAATGTGAAACTAAATCAGTAACTGCAGGAAGGCACCTCTAATAAAGCTGTTTTGGGCAATATGTGTGAAATTAGGGCTGTTTTGCATGAACTTGATTATGACAACTGCTCTGCAATAAAAACACAAAACAATACCAGTTTCTGCCTTAAGGTATGTCTAATAAAGAGTGTTGTGCAATAACTGTAGAGTCAGAGCTGTTTTACAAGAAATGAATTATGACACCTGTTATGCATTAACACATGAAACAATAGCAATAACACATGATTGTCTTGTTTTAACCATTACATTTCAGCTTTATGCATTCAGGCTCTGAGGTATTGTGCTGCAGGCAAGTATAACAGTGTAATAGCTGTAGACTGCAAATAAACTGTCTGCAAATGTATACAGGTGAGGTAGCCAACCCAGCAATCTGATATGGTTTGTAGACTTCACAGATATTTCAACCCACTAACAATATAATGTGTACACCTGCATTCTATGTAGTAATGTATAGGTTGCCTAGCATCTTTGGCATGCTTGAATTTCATGCCTGTGTGTTCAACTGTCACTGCATTCTACTAAAACCTGTACTACTATTACCAGGTCATATATTGGTTCCAGCTGAGTCCTAGGCAAATATCATTCAATAAGTAAACAGCAGTGACTCAGTAGCTCAGTTTGTTAAATACTCTGTCTGAAGTACATTTTGCCACACACAGATCAGGGTTCGAATCCAGTGATCTGTAGCACTACATATTACAGTATTATTCACAAAATGCGTAGAAAACATTAAAATAACTGTTCCAAGGAGGAGTATATTGTGATCGCTGATAAAATAAAAATAAGTCCAAATAAGAAAAACAACAGTAGTCAACAAATATGGCAAAACCTGAGAAATCACGAGCATAAAATATAAAAAAAGGCATATTTATTATAGACAGTAAGCACTTTCACTAAGTAGCTTCATCAGACCATATATCTGTGTTTCTCACATGTACAAAATAATCACCCCTTCCAACTCTCAAACCCAAGCCTCTGTTAACTACAGCATAGTACAGCAGCTCACTAGGCCACTCAGCTCTGAAGTAAAAAGGCTGTTTCCAGCAAAATATACTGATTGTCATTGACATACTGCAAGTACATCTAATGGGAAAAATGGGAATGTCCCTGTGGCTCTGATGCAAAAAGTACACCAGTACACTAGTACACAGCCAAATAAATAATAGTAGATGTACATGAGGCCTGGGATAGCAGTTAAATGTACACTTTTATCAGCAACATCTTTAAACACACCTGCTAATGCAGCAAAGGGAAAGTACATGTGTATAACTGGGACCTTGCTGCAGAACAACTGCCTTTGAAAGCCATGCACAAAATGATGGATGCAGACATGTCACAGACTGTATGTATGCACATATATCTTGCAAATACACCTGCTACAACACTCACTTAGTAACGCAGTTTGTTAAATGCCTTGTATGCAGTATATTTTGTCACTCACAGTCGTGGGTTCAAATCTAGTGTGTTACACTTCATATACATTGTTGTGAACACAGCAAGTAATGACTTAGGCATGCAATTTTAACCCACACAGGTTGCTGCTACTGAATTAATGGCTACCCATGTTTGCAAGTCAAAGGCCTGTAGGTGGGGATACACTGCACATATTTGTATAGCCTAACTATATGTCGCCTACTACTCTGTGATTGGCACTGTTACATAACAGATATACCTTAAGTACATGCCTCGTGTGGACTGTAAAGGATAATCTTACCTTGGATCTGCTGTAATGACAGTGCTGACATTGCTGCCTCTGTTACATGTACAGCTTGCTGTCCTCCAAAGTGTTCACACTCCTCCCTATGTGTCCTAGGCTGCAGCAGCAGCTGCAGCCTGGAACATACACAGCTGGTATGTTAAGCTAACTGCTACAGATCTAACATACCTCACAACCCCCTAGAATAAGCACTCCAGACAAAATCATACATAAAGGATGGTGGGGACAATGACAGGGACATGTTTCACAGTTTGCCCCTATTAAGATAAGGATCTGATAGAACAGAAGCTACTGCATCAACATGCATATTCTGAGGGGTATGTTGTCTGACACTCACATGTCTCTCTCCTTACTGACCACACCCCACAATGTTTACAACTGAACTGCCAGTTAATCATAATGTTATGGAACAATGGCCAAACATATCATGCGGAACTGTGGAAATATGTCATAAATCTCAACAGCGGACAGTATTTGTACCGATCCTCTGTGATGTTGTAGTCTCCACACCTCACTAATGTCCATTTCAAAGACTAAGAAAGGGACCAAGGCCTATACGAAGCCCTTAAATATTGCACTGTGGTGTCATGTCATTGGCTAATGAAAGTGTAACCTAGCTGTTCTGGATGCAGTTAGCAAGTCTGAGCCACAGATTGGTGCATAGGCAATCACCTGTTACTGAGCATTACCTACAAAAGGAAATCAACTGCTTATGGAGAACAGGTCTGTATGTTGCTATACTCAGACAAACGACGGTTTTGCAAGCTGTTTACAGTGGTTCTGGTCAAAAATAGGATTACTTCACTCTACCAGGTATGTAATACATGTCCCCATATAATGGGATGCAGATGGGAGGATGGAGGTATGGGGAATAGGAATTACAACAGTAGGCCTGTAGTACATCTATGGTATTGACATGATGGTGATACTCTGTTGTCCAACAGCTGCAGACATACCTCTCAGCTGTCCTGCTTTGAATCAAATCACAGCTCTGCCCCTGTTACTCCCTCCTACAATGGTTGGCTTTTGTAGGAAAACTAGTGGATTATTTATTTATTTTATTATTTATTTGCATTTGTTAATCGGGTAGTGTCTGACTGGGTCAGAAACCCATTTTCAGTGGAGACCAGGGGAGAAAATCTCCAGAACAGTACAAAACTTTGTTAAAGTATAGGTAAACAATTACACCAAATATCAAAAAGTACTTCAGAAAATATGTTTCATAATCAGAGAAATATTAGGAGGAATAACTAGCTTATACATAGTAAGCAAAAATTAATAAATTAAAAACAAATATAAAAAATAGGTAGTTAATGTGTACATTATCCAAAAGGGCAAAAATGCAAATAAAGTAAGAAATGAGCAGAAAAAGGAAAATCTGATGCACTAGAAGAGAAGAAAAAAGAATGAAGTAAAACTAGCCAGGAGGAATACAGGTGCAAAACCAGTTAGCATATAGATAATCTTTCAGGGTAGATTTAAATGTGAACAGGTTTGGAATTTGTAAGTGTGCTGAGGAAGATTGTTCCAGTCCTTGGCAATTTTATACGAGTAGAGGGAGTTGCCATGACAGTTGTGAGACAGGGTTACTTTTAACATTATTTTACTGGATGACCTTAGGAGTATGATTATGAGTTAGACATACTGACAGTAAGTAAGGGTGTGCACAGCTGTAATATCAAATTATGTACTGTAATTCACCTCCTCTCAGTCTGTCAATGTCACACAGAAATAGTTCTAACATTGTAAATGTATCCCTGACTGTCCCTGATGTACTCTGGCTAGGTCACTGTTTTGTTGACATTTGTACCATATTGCTTGAGAGCTATGGCTAACATACCTGTCAACCCCTAACAGCAGGGATCCAGGTCATAGCCATAATTAGTGGAGGGACACAGGCACAAACTCAGCAACAGAGTATAAATACTGACCATACAAAGTAAGAATATGAATAGACTAACAGATATTATTGTAGCATAAGTGCTTTCTGAGGGGTCTGGCGTGTGACAGCCAGATTCTCTATATTCTGACAACAACCATCAATAATTGGCCAACCATTTGTCTGACATCCACATGTGTTGTATCAAATGGACCGTATCTATGAGGCACACAATTACATTCCAAAAACATCTGTGTAGTGGAGAGGTATGATGCATACAGGGAAGATATACTACAGCAGGTTTGCAATGCCATCCATCACTGTGGCACACTGGTGTTGCTGGACTATCCCCATATAGTTGTTGTAACAGCACACAGCTATTTGTCTGACAGTGGCTGTATGATATAGTAGTGGGACTTTGCCCATAGGGGACTCATCACAGTAGACTGTGGTGATGGATGTAGAGACATACCGCAGAATCTGTCACAGCACACAGGGACATAACCATTATTGCTACTATCTTGGTGATAGCCACACATGTAATGTGTTGATAGACTGTGGAGTATGATGTGTGAGGGAGCGGTGGATAGTGCAACATATTTTGGTTGTGCAGGATCTGTACATAGTGGACATCCATGTATCCGGTCCTGTAATGTATTCAGCTGTTGTCTTACAGGTATGATGTATCGACAGAAACATTCTCCATTTTCATCTACAGAAAATGTCACTATAGTGGTTGCTTTCAGACTCAACCATCACATCCTGCTGTCAAGGCTTCACCACAATCAAGAACAGTGGGCAGTACTGTGGGCCAACTTTGTGAGGGCTGTTAATGATACTGGCCAACAGAACAGTACCTATGAGCAGTTTTGACATTGGGCCACAGACATGGTCATTGCCGCACATCAAAGGGCAGCTGCTTTTGCCAGAGATTGTGCTGCCACTGGTGGATGGCCTGCAACACATCATCACTCTAAGACACAGAAGAATTTGTGTAGGATCAACCCACATCTCCCAGTCAACCATCACACCATACATCCTGGAGGTGGGTGCCACAGCATCAACATCAGATGAGCATCCAGGTAAGCTGACGCTGTTCACCAGTATATTACATTTGCAGTCATTGTGGTAAGCTCTATAAACCAGTATATGGGTGTCAGGTCTATCTGCATTGGAGGGGGGATTGGCTTTTCACCACAGTTGTGCACACATACTCAGAATGTCAGCAGTATAGCCAGTATCACATTAGCTACTGTACAGGTGGATATACAGACATATTACCTTGTAACATTGCAACATCTGGTGTTGCTGACAATACCTCTCCCTCACCATTTCACAGGTATGTCAGGTGTGGCCAGAGTTCATGGTCATGTACTTGGTAAGTGTCATACTGTTGTTTTGCCTGATCAGATATACCCTGTGAATGTTAAGGGCTGCCATTTGCCTTTTGCAGAAGTGTTCTGCTTAGCTAGAATAAAATAATTGTATGTTCAATTTCGGAGAAGTTAATATGGCACATAGCCTTGTGAATGACAGGTGCATATTTGTGCAAACATTAACATGTTTGCACTTATAGTTATGAGCAACTACACAGCCTGCTATACATGAGGCAATTACTCCAATATGCCCATTCAGACACAATAGGGGGAAGATACATACCTGAGGCATTTTGGTACTACAACTGGCATATCATTGTCAAGATAGGTGCACTGGGTTTTATGTGTAGTTCTGCCACATACACTGTCATATTGCATACCTCACAGGTGTATTGAACTGGCAACATTACCTGGATGTAGCTGACATGTATGTTATACAGAGCCTGGGTTGTCTGCGTATGTTGTTGTGGGTGTGTGTGTTGTGCATGGGATCAGAGATAAGAAGATGTGGGACATATAATGCAGTTGTGGATCCCCATCTGTATGAGTCTGTGTTGATTATCATATGTAATAGTGCAGGTGGTAATGCACTGCTTTTGTTTTGCTTCTCACAGGTGAACAGGTGGGTTGTAGTCTGTGCCCCTCACAAACTAATGTCAGTGTCTCATCAGACTCCGAAGATGATGGCCATAGTGAGGCACAGGTGGAGTTGTTGGTGGCTGAATCTGTCCCAGAGGTTAACATCCCTCTTCTGCCCCAATTATCCCTGCACACAGTCAGTATGCCCACACATACCCAGTCACCAGAGGCCACAGATATTGAACAGTCAAAGGGTGGTGACATAGTACAGGAAAGTTTGAGAACTATGGCGTCACTGACTGTAGATACGGGCCATAGCCAGACAGCTGTTGAGGTCCCATACAAGCAGATTGACAATGGTGCTTGAAGGAGGACTGCTGCCCATACAAGGCCTGTTGCAGGCGTCACATTGCAGGTCATTCGCTACATGTTTTGGGCTATCATGGAGGCAAAGTCAAGGCTGAATGCAACACCAGATGGATGCTTAGTGCTATGGATGCAGCACAGTCTGACATCCATGACTGTCTCCACGGCATTGGTGACACCATGGAATGTTTCACTGATGTAGTAGACAGATGGTGGGCTCAGAAATTGTCTGTCTTTGAGCGCATGTTGTCTGTGGTTAGGGTTGGACGTCAGACATGTGGACATAGGCCAGCAACACCATCTGCTGGTAGTCCACTTGGCCATGCTCACTCATGTTCCTGTAGTGGCAGCACCTTCATTGCTACAGAGGGAGGTGTGCTGTCCACACCATGACATGGCAGACCATGGTTACATGGTCCTGGGTGGTCACATGGGGGACACAGGCCCAGCAGACAGCAGTCACCATCAGGTACTAGCACCACATCTGACCTTGGGCATGGTGCTGCCCATGGTACTCAAGGAGGAGCCAGTTCCATTGTTCATGTCTGGAGATGGTGAACTGTCCACTCTACCATGTATACTCCACAACTCCCACCATATGCATGTGCAGGGCTAACACTGAGCTTGACTGTGTGCATGCACACACTCCAACACCACTGTCACATGCAGGTCACCTACAGACACACACAGCACCACTCCATGACTCATAACACCAGCACCCCTTCCTGAATCATACACATGGTGTCAACTGTTTGGCAAAGCTCAGGCCCCCGGCACCACTGCACCACACCCTGTGCATGTGATTATACCTGTGCCACATCCCTGCCACCCATGCCATTGCTGTGGGGACCTGCATATATGTGTCTGATGCACAGGGTGACCATGTAAGTTTACATGTGTTTGTGTAGTGCTGTAATGTCATGGCATTGCAGTTGTGGGCCACAACAGTTAATGTATGCTGACGTGTCAGGAGTACAAATCAAATGTTGTGTATCTTTGTTGCCTGATGGTACACTGGCAGTAGTGTTAAAGAATAACAGGTGTTTCATGGAGCTGTGTATGTTTTTGTCCCAGGACTCTGAGTGGTGCAGCTATGGACACATAGTGGAAATACAGCGACACAGGATGGCAAAGCAGCACAACAGAGATATGACCGTCAACAAGCTATGCCAGTATATGTGCATGGCTCCCTAGGTACATATGTGTAGAATATTGTGTCAGAGACAATGGGGCAGTCAGCATCATTATGCTTTCATATCCTGCGACACACTCTACTACCCTTGATGCATGTCACCTGAGTAGTCTGCATGTACAATGGTAGATGGTGGTGGACATCAATTACGCTTATGTAGAGGTGGGTAATTTAGGGCCAGCGTCTAGTCACAGGCCCATAAAATGCATAATCAATGCACAGGGGTATGCCTCTAATGCTGTCATGGAACATATTTACACACACACACACACACACACACACACACACACACACACACACACACACACACACACACACTGAATGCTGTGAGAGTATAACCCATACTTATCTAGTATTAAACACTGTAGCTCACAGTACTTATTGAATGCGCCACACTGTTTACTTGCTGCTATATTTTCAGCCAGTGCTCTTAAGGTGGATGACATCAGCAGGCCTTGTAACAGAAAACACTGTTGAGGCCAGGAACTAGTAATTGGGTGTAAAATGCATAACCATTGCACAGAGATAGCCCATAGGAGTTTATCTGAAGTGCTGCAAGGGGATATATTCACACACACAGAGTTGGATACTGGGAAGATTAGAACTCCTACCTATCTAGTATTGCACACTATAGCTTGCAGTACTTATTGCATGCACCATGCTGTTTACCTGCTATTATATTATCAGCCAGTGATCTTAAGGCAGATGACATCAGCAGGCCTTTTACAAGAGGGAATTTAGAGGTCAGCAGCCAGTCACAAGGACAAAAATTAATACCATTTCACAGAAACCGTGCATATGAGCATGTCCATACTGCTGTTAGGGGATATACTGATACACTCAAATACGCACAGAGTTGGAGGATGTGAGATTAGAACTCCTACCTAACTAGTAATACACACAGTTCACAGTACCTATTTCACATGTCACATTATTTCTGTTATCTGTGTTGATGCAGGCACAGAGCCTGTGGAGTACACTAAGTAGCCATGTGTTAGACAGCATCTGTCACCTGCAGAGTGATACTGCTTGGTATTGTTATTGCATCTAGTGTCCTAGGGGGTGGGATACCTGGTGATATCCCTGCCATGTGTGTGCACCTACCAGTCTGGCCATATGTGGCTGTATGCAGTTTGATAGGCAGACATGTGGGCAGAGACAATATGGCCTGTCCAAGGAGTATGTTGCACCCATTCTACATTACACCACCTGTGTACCTATGTCTGTCTGCAGATTGACAGCCTGCATGCTCATGGGTCTGTGGTTGAGTGGATTATGTACTGTTGCAGTCTTGGTCTGGTGTTATCAGATGGCTGTTGTGATGTGTATGTGCAGATAACCCCAGCAGTCAGGAGTATGTAGGAACATCCATACATCCCCGCCCATATCTATCTCAGTCTGTATAACAGGGTTGTCTCCTTAAATGTAGTTGTCTGTGTCAGTAATGTAAATGTGTTCTGTAGATGTATGTGTGGAATCTATGTATCATTGTACTTTATATACCTATATATATACATCTTGTTATTATATATATCTATATATATCTATATATCTTTGTCTATATCTATATATCTATATATATATATATATATATATATATATATATATATATATATGTGTGTGTGTGTGTGTGTGTGTGTGTGCGCAACATACTGATATAGACACTAATCAAGAGTGAGGGGGATAGGGAGAGGTAGATATGTATACGTAGCTGTATGTCCTTACAGACATGTCCACATAGCAGGTCTTTGGGCAGATGAGGCAACAGACATGGGCTCAAGTTTGCTAAGTGTAGGAGCATACCCAGTATGACTGGCAATACTTATAAGGTGACTCTAGGCCAGACCTACCTGTACTCTAGACTGGGATTTTGTGCGCTCCAGCTAATTGGCTGCTGGACCTGTTTCCACAGTCCAGCACCTCTGTGATATTTTGTCCAAGGCATTGTCTGGCTGTTTGCTGAATGCATTATGTGATCCATAGCTATCGAATGTACAGATTGTAATGGAAAGTGTAGAGTTTTGCATCATATTTTTGGTAGGATTTACATAGCATTGTGATTTTCTGGCACATTAGGGGCAAAACATTATAGATTGATGTTAGGATATGATAAGAGTCATTTGAGTTACTGACTCCATGCACATCAGGGGATTCATGCTAATGCAAGACCTGTCATTCTATCAGCTTTCCACATTTGTCTGGCCAATAGTTAATCCTTCTCCTTATATCTGGGCCTTTGTCCCACTAATGTTTATGGCTTTGTTCAGATTCCCTGCTCTAAGAGGTTGAGAGGTATGATGTGACTGGGGTACATGATGTAACACAACACACAGGGTGACAGCCTTCATATCTCTCACTGTACATGATTTTGCAGAATGTCCAGCATTCCACCCCATATGTCTTCTCTGTTCCTCATACAGTTGTGTTTATCTGGTAATATACTATAAAATGCAGCCCACTGATGTGTTGTAAGTACTGACACAGTTATGTGATGGCCTTTATATACTGCAGCTAATCTGATCTGCTGCAGCCTGTTGTTATACTACCTACCTTCAGAGCATGTATAATGTCTGTAGGTTTGGACATATGTCTCCCTATTTTCTCTGACTTTGTCCAGCTTCTTTGCAATAACAGATTATGGTGTTATGACAGTCTGTGGGACTCCTACCACATGAGTAACTCACATGCAAAAGCTATGAGTGAAGCTATCTTTGAACCACCAACCATGCCGATGTCTTTAGCCTTATGAGCCACACCAGTCTCCAGAAAGTGAGCTTTAATTCCTTACACTGTCAACAGCATACACACACATACACTGTGACCCCCTGCAGTGACCCCTGTATTTAGTGGAAAGTTAAGTGTGGCCAGGTTCTTTGTGGCAGCCCTGAAATTGTGTAGTCTGCTGATATATCCTTGCTAGCATACTGTTACTGTAGTTATATAAGAACACTGATGTGTTGGGGGTAGGGGACTCTGGCATTGAGAGTCGTGCGTTTGTCCTATGACTCCACTATTTGACATTTCCCTTGCATAATGCAGCAGGGTTTCCAGCCATGTGGTCTAATGCACATTATGGGGCACCCAGTATTGGACAGAGTATCTGTTGTCCCAAGTAGCTGTTAGTTCTGTGCAAGTAGCCCAGTAGCCAACTCTATTCCCTTGCATACATGTAGCAGGCCCATACATATGCTAACATAGTCTAGTACCCCATACATTTGTTGTATAGGATAGTGTTTTACCTTTTGAATGCAGCAGTTGAGAGACCTGTGTTTCAGGGCTGACTCTGTCTGATGCATGCAGTACATAGCCAATACACAATTAGGTACAGGTTGTGTGGTCTGGCTGGCATCCTTTTAACTATGTATATGAGTCAGAGTAAGGTGTCAGTCCCTAGGACCCTAGGTTGTCAGTAATTGTACTATGAATTGTCTCTTGGCTAAGGCCAAGGCATACTCGGCACACCTACATCTGCCTACAGGGACAGCCTCAGATGGTTCCTCCTCCGTGCCCCCTGTCGGTGTGGCTGTGGGGACCTAGGCACTGGTGCAGGGTTGTTTATCCCTTCCTTCTGATGATCCTATCACAGCTGTTTCTGCAGGATCATATTGTGTAGCATGGCACATACTCTGAACATCTGTGCACATGTGGCTGGAGAGTACTGCAGGACTCCATCAGATGTATCTAGGCACTGGAACAATGACTTGGGCAGCCCAAACACACACTCTAAGATGTTCTTAGTTTGTGAGTATTCCTCATTATGGTATTCTCCACTGGGTGTGTGTGCATTTCTTATAGGTGTCATCATCCACTATTCCAGTGCATAGACAACATCCCCCAGTAGATGGCCATATGGGATGCCTTCCCTGGCAAACACCTGGTACAGCTGTGATGCATGTCAGATACAGGATTAGTGATAACTGCCAGGGCTGCCATCATACACATTCATGATAATGCCCTGGGCATTGCACATGACCTGACAGTTGATGGAGTGATACACCTTGTGGTTGACGTAGACTCTTCCCTCCTCCCCGGTCAGTGCTTTCATGTGTACATGAATGCAGTATATGGCACCCAGTACATCAGGGTAGTGTACTACATGGTATAAGAGTTGCATACTGCTAGCCCTCTCCTCAGGGGTGTGGGGTAAATAAATGTGCTCACTGACATGTGTTAGCATGGCATCCAGGAACTGGTGGAGTACCCTGGATGCTGATGCCTGTAAGACTCCCATCATGTCCCAAGCTGGTCCTTGGAAAGTACCTGTGGTTAGTATCCTAAGGGCTACACATACCTTTGTTTCCACTAGGATGGGCTCCCCTCTGTTGGCCCTGCATCTGAGTTGAGGGTGGCAAATCTCAGTGAGTTCTTGTAGTTTGTCCCTGTCCACCCTGTAATGCTCTACAATCTCCAGCTCATGTAACTCCTCGAAGGTTACCCTGGGCCTGAACACTCCCTCTCAGTCTAGGCCTATTGTCAGCAGCAGCAACAGCAATGACCTCAGCATCTAACACATACAAATGTAGCAGAGCTGCAGCAGCCCCTAGCATTGCTTTAGTTAAAAATCCCGAGTTTCTACATCACTGTTGCAGAGTATGGGGAAGAAATCAGATTGTTGGGTGTTTGCAACTTTTCTAGTGCTCTGCTGTAGGTACAGTCTGTGTGATTGGCTACCTATGAAGCATTTTACCTGCCAAGCACATCATTATCAGTGTTTTAATGGTCCAGTTTAAGTGGTACAGGGGTCATCAGTAATTTATATATGATTGGCTTTCCCAGGCAATTTTCTTGTCTTTTTTTTTCTTTAAATAGCCTTCCCTGCTAAGCACTGTGGTGCGATGTGCAAACCCGCACCACAGATATATAAGCAATGCTCGGCACTCAATGGGCGCACCCACCATAGACGCGTATGCTCAGCACAGTGGCGTGACATACAAATACACTCAAAATAGCTAAAACACATGCGCCCCAAAGGTAAACAAAGCTCAGCAGGCACTGGACACCCTCCCTGCTCAGATCAGTGGTGCAGACAGCTGCCACCCAATGTGCTTAAAAAATACACTCACATCCCCTTTTGATGTCAGCTATCTCTTCTGTGGACACCAACACAGTTCTGGGGCTACACGGATGTGATCTGCCGGCACAAGATACCCATTTTTGCTATTCAGTAACCCCAGCTCATTTGCATACAGATCTGTGCACACAAACAGGAAACTACACTATTCTAGACCCTGCCTCCTTAGCAACCACAGAAATCTCCCATTGTACATACTCCATGCAAGGCTCTATAATGCATTATTGTCACATATTTTATTTTATTCATTTTTACACTTTTAAATATTTTCTTTTTGCATAATGGCATGTTTGTGCACTGCTGCATGCTGCACAAACATAATATGAGTATTAAAAAAAAATAATTATTTTACATTATTTTCCATTACTTTTTGGACACACAGGGCATAGTTTTTCACATATCTGTGTTTGCTATGCTCTTTCTGTCCTTCTAACTGGGCTTTTATAGCCCCTGTTCATTTTTTTATCTCATGTACACAGAATTTTTCTGTGTACACTTCAGATACCAATACGGGGTCTGTAGGACTGCCTTTCTGCTTGCTGGATCACTCCAACACCCTCATTTGCATGCAATTCACCTGCGTATGAGGTGATTTGCATGCCACTGACACTTCCATGTTCACACACTCATGCATGCCCCTCAACTCCATTTACTGGATTGCACGGCTGTTTACTTCCATGTAAGCTCCATGCCACTATGCCTACATGGAAAATTAATCCATGTAGTCTTTATTGAATTACCCCATTATCATTTTAAGCATCTTTTTTACCCTTCTTATCTGTTGTCCCTTTTTACATGCCCCCTGATGATCACTGACTGGTCCACACCTATGCCCATTGTTCCATTTATCTCTATACCCCAAGTATTACCTCCAGCTGTTGTGATTTTAAAGAGTGTCCCTGAATTCTTTGTAACACTTTTACCTTGTCTCTCATATTTTTTTTTTTTGATTTTCTGGTAAATCCCTGAGGATTACATTCAGTTACTCATTCATATCAAACATTAGACTTTTTATACTTCTTATTCCTCAGAAAATACCCATTGATACAAAACATGTCAGTCCATAACATTTTTAAGTTACTGATATTAATATTTAAAAAGTGTTCCTGATTTTAACCCCCCCCCCCTATTATTTTGGCTTTGTCTGGATTTCTTGAACAAAGATGTTGGGAGGTATACCCCCATGTCTGGGACTGCATACTAAGTGATTAGGAATGTGAATGTGGCTCAGACAAGAGCAGCTAGCTGCAGCACATCTGTGTACTAGAACATTTTTTGTATATCCTGACTAGGCAGAGATGCAGGCATCATTCACATCACAATAAATAGGATTAGTTACTGTGAAACACCACTTTATTGCTGAATTTGAAACTGCTGCTTTGAAATGATAGCACCATTCTCATCCATATGTTACAGTGGTAGTGGAATTAGAGAGATATAAACAACCCCTGATTATTTACACTCATAGGACCACACATAGAATCATATGTGAAGTTTGAAAAGGCATGCTGGAAGATGGCTGCAGAGACTGCAGACGAAGTAGAGCAAACAGGTACCAGAAAAATAATAAACAGGGTAGAAAGTAACACACTAGTAAATGATAAACAAGTTGTAGAGTGCAAACTTATAGGTTTATAGGTGTATAGGTTCATAGCTGTGTATTAGGCTAATGGCCCTGGAGCCTTTACAAGTCTACCCCATAGGATTACCCTGGCATCGTGCCACCCGGCCTTAGTTCGCAGTGCCTCTGTCAAGTAGAGCCACTAGAATGATCTGTGGGGTGAATTTTCTATTTCCCATCCACTCATCAAGATTTCTCTTGAAGAGGGCCAGTGAGGTGTTCTGTTTGAAATGTATGGGAAGTCTTTTCCATAGCATGGGCAGTCTCTGGGTTATGAACCTGTCACTCCAGCACATTCTGTTGATTGTGGTAATGACTTTGTGGTCTCTGGGGCATGTGATGTGGAGGGATTGGGATTTCTTTAGATGTAGCATTTCTAACAGAGCTGGGTCAGACATCGCTTTGTAAGTCAAGCAGAGATCGCCTCTAAGTAGACGATATGAGACAGAGAATAGTTGGAGTTTTTGAGTCTGACCATATAGAACAAGTGTTTAAGGCCTAGGATCCTCTTTGTGTGGTACATTTGGGCTTAATGAGGAAAGAGTAGAGGGAAACAATGACCTCTTTCTTCCTGGATGCAAAACCCTTAGTAATGAGATGTGCCACATAGAAGGACTTTCTGAAACAGTGGTAATGTGGTGGTCAAAAGAGAGGATGCTGTCAACCTGTGTTCACAGATCTCTTATAACACCTTCTGTGTTCAGTGGACTACCATTGATGTGGTAATTCATGGGAAATAGATTTTTCCCAAAGGGGATGATGACACATTTTTTGGTATTGAACTTAAGGCCACGGTTCTGACACCACTCATTGGTCTCAGTGAGGCCTTTCTGTAGGATGTCAACAACACTTGGGGAGTTAATAATGGCTCCCAACTTGCAATCATCTGTGACTTTTGTCAGCCAGAGTCCCTTCGTGTTGGACTGGACTTCTGAGAGGTAGATACCAAACAGGAGAGGACCCAGGACCAATCCCTGTGCAACTCCACTCGTGACTGGTCAACAGTCTGACTTGGAGTCAGCTACTTTCACAGTGTGGGTTCTATCTGTGAGCCAATTTACAACCCACCTAGTGATATAGGGGTTGATGCCTAGCTTAGTAAGTTTTTCTATGATTCCTGAGTGGGGAATGTTATCAAATATTTTTGCCAGATCAAGGTAGGCTGTATGAACCATCTTGCCTTCATCCACAGCTCTGGTGACTGACTCAAAGAAGTCGACCAAGTTGAGCAGGCATGATCTTCCCTTCACAAAACCAAACTGTGTGGGATCTAGAGTATGAAGATTCCTTATATACTTGTTTATTAGGTCCATGATGATGCATTCCATAGCTTTGCATATCAGACTTGCCAGGCTAATGGGGCGCTAGTTCCCAGGGTCTGTAGTCTCTCCTCCTTTGTGGAGAGGGATGACTATAGCAGTGCACCATTCGGTAGGGACAAAGCCTGAGGTGAGGCTATGACTGAACACAGCACACAGGTGAGGTGCCAGTTCACTCTGTAGTTCATGTAGAACACAGCCAGGGATATTCTTAGGTCCCATAGAAGCTGTATTCTTGGCCTTTGACAGTGCTGTTTTAACCTGTGCAGCAGTAATACTGGGTGCCTGGCAATCTACTGGTATTGTGATTGGTCCGTTGGAAAGGGAGAGACGAGTAAAGCTGGCATTGAATCTATCAGCCAGTATATTGGCAATATCTGTTGGCTCAGTATAGGATGCACCATTGTGCAGTAGGATATTCTTTAAATAAGTATAGAAGGCCTTGTGGTTGTCTTTACTATCTGCTGCAATTCTGTTTTCATAGCTAGCTTTAGAGGATTTGATGAGGGATCTCAACTTTTTGTTGAGGCTGATAAGGGAGTTTTTTCCAGTCTTGGGACTTTACCTTATTCCACATCAGTTTCCTCCTTCTGTTGTAGAGTTTGTTTATGGCAGGGGACCACCAGATTGGCTTCCTTTTTTGGATCTTGGTTCTATTGGGTATGGTGAGATCCATGCATTATAAGAGGCAGAAGAGACATGGCAAAGATGTATAGATTAACAAGGTATTTGGTGATCACCGGCAAGAGATGAGTCTAGAATATTGGGCTCAAGGAGGAAGAAAGGAACCAATAGCAAACTCAAAGACTTTGCAAATGATTGCAGACAAGGTAAAATTTCTTCTCCAACTCACACCCAATAGTTCTTCAAAAATACTAAAAAAAGGTTATACCTTCATCTCAGAGTGGGTGAAACAGGAAAAAGATTCCTTCTTACCTCCCCATCCTTATATGCCATGATCAATCGAGCTTCAAAAACAAGAGATCATGTATATCTAGAAATCCGATTAAACATTTTTAGGCAAATGCTGTCTGCTTATTAAATTTTAATTAAAAATGTAATGTATTTTTATGCCATAACAGAACTAAAGTTCTACTTTTACATAGGAATAATTATTCTCATTAAGGGTGAAGTCAAAACAGGAGTACATACTTGTATTTCTGTTACCTTTTATCTGCTACTCTTAACATCACAACAGCAGTATAAATTTATGATTCTGATGTCTTTTCTGTTATATATAAGTAATGCAGTTAGTTCATTTCTAAAGTTCATTCTAAGCTTAAAGTATAACCCATTACTTTTACCCCAGACTTAAATGAGTGTTATCTAAAGTAGATATCAACTTTAAATTTTATTTCAGAGATGTTAAACTCAAAAATCAGCTCCTTACAGAGATGAAGTCACTGCTCATGGGATTTCCATTTGCATTGCTAATGATTTAGTGTGTGTGTGTGTGTGTGTGTGTGTGTGTGTGTGTGTGTGTGTGTGTGTGTGCATGTGTAAATGTGTGCATGCATGCGAGTGTGTGTGTGAGTGATATTTCCTCTGTTTCATGATTGTGTGACAACAGAGTTAGTATATTAAAGTAAACAAGGTATAAAATACTTTTATATTATGTTTTGAGAAGCTTGTGAGCTGACAATTTTTCAACCTTCTGAAGCTTTAGCAAATAAGTCAGGATTTACTTTTAAAATTTTGTTTGACTTTTGTTCAAGGTATTTTATGTTATTTATAAATACATGCCACTGAGATACTGTGAGTGCAAGTTATTAAACAAGAATAAACACAAGCTTTTGTACAGAAACAATGGAGACATCCAACTAAGCAGATTCCCATTCTCAATTGAAAACACATTCTGTGTGAAAGCTTGTTGTGTCTATTCTTATTTTAACAAATTGAATTAACGGTACCCGAGTGGCTTCTATTTATATATTTCTTTGGTTCCTTAGCATACTCAAGTTTGCTTATAGCTGAACATTTCTATTTCTCATTTTTTTTAATCCTGCGTCTTTTTTTCTGTGTTATGCAAATGCATACAATTCTACATGCAAAGTACATTTTTGTTAGTAATCACAACATTCATTCTTTTCACTGTAATTTAAGGCATTTTTGTTTGTGGTAATATTTTGTTAAATGCTTTGCCTTGTGGTCCATGTTGCAGCTGGATATGGAATTATGCAACCCACTCACCCAACCAATTAACAAGCAGTAAACAATCAAATAAATAAATGAAACTGAGAAAAACGGGAAATGCAATGTCACTTATTTAGAAATATTGACATGTTTAATTTTGATGTCATGAGAACTCATTAATGATATAGCTATCATACTAAATTAATCTGGCAACAAAAACACTAGCATGTAATTGCTGTGAATTGAATGAGAAAAAAAACAGAGTAGGCCTACTGCTGGTATTAATCAATAAGAACTATATTTCAAAATCCATTTTGAAATGTAATGTGTCACTCTTTTGGGTGGTGGAAGAGGCAAGTATAAATCCTATAATGAAGATGTCCATACTGAGAAGAAATATATGTGATTTTTACTTCTGTTACAATAGGATTGAAACACTGTGGACTTAAAACACATGAAATGCATTTTAAACAGATAATCATAACATTTTGATTACAAACTAAAATGCTATGGATTTTCAGCAGAAGTCATTTCTTCATTTACAAACTGCTTAATCAGTAGAACTTTTACCATTACCACCCAGTTTTTTCCTCTGCATGAGGAACTTCCAGTGCTTCCCAAGGTTATATGCTTAGCTCCTTCCATTTCTGTCTTTATACAACCAGTCTACTTTGAGACCATTTATTTATTTATGATTTAAATATCAGCATGTATGTAGATGACAGTGTGATTACAACTGTTGACAAGTCCTCTTCAGTTAGCCACATTACTGCAAAGCAGTTCTGCCTCTCATTGTAGTTGCTGTTTTCCACTATGTCTTAACTATTCTACTTGCACTTTTAAATAATCATGTGAATTTCCTCTAAGCAACACAATTTTACCTTCCTCTCAAAGAGACAAGGTGTACACTTGCTGTTCACTCACATAACAAATAGAAGACATTTATGATAATTTTCCAGTTTAACTTGCATTAACCAAAACGCATCTACTGTTACAGATAGATGTGCTACAAATATTTAATAGAAATGTATGCTTTGATCATTTGCGGTTGAATAATTGTAAGTGTAAGCATATATGGGGATTAAGTAGAATATTATTCAGAACTAATAAAACAGTGCATTTCTCATTATCCTCTGTGATGGTCATTCACTTACTACTTTAACCTCCACACCACCTCCACTCTGACTAGGGTATGGTAGCTTCTTGACTTCAGCCATCTCATACATGCATTTAATATTATGAAAAAATAATGTATTATAAATGTATTGTAGAAGAGAGTGTGTGCTGTAAATTTAAGAAGCATTTCTAAGTTTAGGCACATGCATAAATACTGAGCACTTGCAGGCAGCCAGTGCCATTTTGAGAGAACAGCCAGAGTGTCAGCATGTATGAGTGTGGCAGCCAGCTTGTTTATAAGTTTATTTAAGTTTAAGTTACAAAGCCTCAATCCAGATGTGTCTATTTATAATAAAGCTGTTTGAACCAAACCCACAACTGTTCATCTGTTTTGTCCTGAACAGATGAGTGACATGGTGTCAGAACCAGGATTCTGAAAGCAACTTCTTCAAGCCACGAAGTACAGAGTTAATGGTGAAGGCATCATGAGCAATCTGGATGAAACAGTGCTGTAATGATTAAAAAAGGCCAGAAATTAACTACAGATAACCAAAACTTACACAAATTATTTGTTTTGTAAAGAAAACAAAACTAAGCATTCATAAGTCACAAAATGCATTATTAATCAAACAAGTAGCACAAAGACATTTTATTAATCAAACAAAAGGCACAAGATGCATTAATAATTAAACAAAATGTTTGAAATCATGATATCTAATAAGAAAATTATCAGGAAGGCTTATAAGGGGTTCAGAGTTGCCTTGGGTTGCAAAACAAGCATATTTAAAGTAAAACCAGCATGTTTATAGTAAACTGAACACAAGAAAATTGTAATAAGCATGAAATGAGACTAAACAAGTATAACAAATACAATTAAAGGACAAAATAAGCATAAGTAAGCATAGAAAAGCAAGATGACTGCATGTTTTTTAGTAAAATGACTGTGTTTTGGAATGAGGTACTATTTCACATTGACTGAAGCTATTCATAGCATGACTAGAGTTGTTCTAAGTATCTCAGAGTGTGCAGGATTTTGCAGCGTGTGCTTTATTATGGTGCATTTATTGCAAAGAGTTTACTGTGTGCAAAGTGCAAGCATTTTGCAAAGTGCAGTCAAAATACAGTTATTTTGAAAAGTGTTGTGTACTGTGTACATTTATTCTCAGAGTGCTGCTATTTCAAAGTGTTTCTTACACTTTACAGAGTTATATTGCAAAGTACAGCCATTTTGAAAAGTTTACTGTGTGCTGTATACAGTTCATTCGCAAGTGCTATAATTTCGAAGTGTTTCTTACTCTGAGCTTCTTCTATTGTATACAGTTTATTTACAAAATGCAGTTAGTTCAAAATATTTCTTACCCTGGTAAATGGTGATTTTACAAAGTACAGTGATTTCAAGAGTGTTCTTGTGCTACAGAGACATATTTTGCAAAGTACAGCTGTTTTAGAGGCTTTTTGTGCTATTGGGCACAGGTATAAGTCCTGGCATAAATTTCTGGCACATATATGTGTGTGTGTGTGTATGTTCATGCATAAATTCAAGGGTCTTCACTAGTATGTGTTGATATGGTAGAGGCATTTCGCAGACCCAGTCCACTTGTATTTGGCCATAACATTGCAGAGAATTGGAGAGCATTTGAGCAAGACTATGACAAGTAGCTTTTTCAGATAAAGATTCACATACAAGGCCATTCATTTTGCTTAACTTAGCAGGGTTGGAGGCCATTGAAAGGGAGCATTCATTTGTGTATGCATCATCACTATATACTGGAGAGGGAGAAACTGCCAAATTGTTGTACTGGTTGAGTCACGAGAGGACCCTGACTGTTTGAAGCATAACTTTAGAGAAATGTGCAGCCCCCAGACAAATGTTACATTAGAGAGGCACTTATTTTATACAAGAGACCAAAAGATAGGAGAAACTTTGCAGCTTATATCACTGACCAGAAAAACAAAGCTAAAATGTGCAGATCTGGTGACTTGAAAGATGAGTTAATAAAGGACAGGCTTGTGTGTGGTGCCAATAATGCTGCAATGAGAAAGATTCTGCTTTGTGACAATGATTTAATGTTGACCAAGGCTATTATAGAGATTTGTGAAACATGAGCTTGCAGAAAGGCACACAAGTTTTCTTGCAAGTGATAAAAGCATGGTTTCAGCAGGCTCTAGAGCAAACATAGACAGCATGCACACATGGCTAGCAGAAACAGGCCTAAACACATGTCTGCTGCAGCCCCTTCAGGTTTCACAGGGAAAACCTGTAACATGCCAGCAAGTTCCAAGACAAGCTCAGTAAAATGGGCATGCTCAGTGCAGTACGAGTGTGAATCAGAAAACCTAAGTCAAGCTTTATTGTCAGCTGTCATAATGGTGGTGCCAGTCATGAGTCTAAAAGAGAAAAGTGTTTGGCATTTGGTCAACAATGTCACAAGTGTAAAAAATGGAACCAGTTTTAAAAGTTTTGCAAATCAAGCAAGCCTCATTCAGTTATAAAGAAAGGTCACTCAAAACAGCAAGTTGATCATGTAGACAACTGCAACCCTACTTTTTATGTAGAAGGTATGTCAGTGGTTGGTGAAAAGGTTAACGCAGTAGATTTGTTGGGAAAGAATGAAGTGTTCTGCACTGTCCTGATTAATGGTAAACCCACGGAGCTCAAAGTAGACACTGGTTCAAAGTGTAATGTTATTTTATTTTATTTATTTTACATTTGTTGACCGGGAATATCTGACTGAGCCGAAGCCCTTTTTCAGCAGAGACCTGGGGAGAAAAGCTCCAGTAAATAGATATAACATTTTGTCATTAATAATAGGTATTATACAGGTGGAATAAGGCAATCATCTAGCAGGCTACAAGAGAATTTTTGAGAATATACCGATTACATTTTGTCATAAATACAAGTATTATATATAGAATAATGTAAAGAAAAAAAACAGGTAGGTAATAGTCAGAGCACTTTTTTTGAAAGTAGTAGTTAGAATAGAAGAGCAATGTAGGAGTAGAATGTTAAATTTACAATTAAAACATTCAGGATGGAATAAAAGTTTCAGAGAGAGGGGGAAACGTTATTGATTAGTGAAGAGAAGTAGAGGGTTTTCAAGGTGGGTTTGAGCATTGACAGATCCATTTCCTGTTGAAATATTCTTTTAGAGTTAGTTTAAATTGTTTGGGATGTGTGAGTGTTCGAATTTCAAAGGGAAGTTTGTTCCATTTGATAGAGGTATGATAGCTGTATAGGCTACACCCTGCTTTAGATTTTGGTTTATAGATTTTTAAGAGGTCTTGGGAGGAGCTTCGCAGGCTTCTTGTAGGAGTATAGTGAGAGATAATGGTGTGTAAGGCTGGACAGAAAGATGGTTGATAGAGAATTACATGTATAGTTTGGAGCTGGGAGAGAAGGAGTAGGTAGGACTACTCAAGCTAGTTTAAATATCTTAGAGAGAGACAGCTGTGAGATCTATAGGATAGCTGAGTTGCAAATCTCGCTACTTTATGGTATGTGGCCTCAAGTCTAGCGAGGAAAGAGGAGTTTAGGTTAGTAAGGATTTGTGAACAATGTGTTAGGCAGGGAAGAAGGTAGGCATAAGTAAGGGCTATTCTAGCTTTCTGGGTGAGAAATCTTTTATTTCTATAAAGTAGGCCTAATTTAAGGTGAGTATTCCTTATACAGTTGTTTATGTGGAGGTCAAATTTTAGTTGATCATCAATTGTGATTCCAAGGAGTTTTGAGCTAGATTCAACTACAATAGGAGTGTTATTGAGTGACTGGATAGTAAAAGCGGATTTTATATGGTTGGATGTTTTGGAAAGGAAAAGTAGGAGCTTTGTTTTCTTAGGGTTGAGGATGAGTTTGTTCTTTAAGAGCCATGTTTCAAATGAATTAAAGGATGTTTGGGTAGCTGATATGAGTTCAGAGGGAGAGTTAGCTATTGTAATGACTGTAGAATCATCAGCGTATTGGATAAAAGAGGAAAGTGGGCAGGAGGTACGGAGCAGGTTTGTAAAGATGTTGAAAAGCAGTGGCCCAAGAATGGTTCCTTGTGGGACTTCCATTTGTATTGGAAGGGGAGTAGATAAAGCAGTGTCCCATTTTACTAATTGAAATCTATCTTTTAGGTAACTTTCAAACCAAGCCACAGGAGAGAAGTTAAGGTTAGACAGTTTGTTTAATAGTAGAGAGTGAGACACAGTATCAAAGACCTTTGAAAGATCGAGGAAGAGACAGGAGATAAGTTTATGGCCATCTCTGGCCGGGGAGATAGTATTGAGAAAGAATAGAAGTGCAGTATATGTGCTATGCTTTTGTCGGAAACCATGTTGTGTTGGTGTAAGTAGGTTTTCCTGAGAGAGATGAAACATGACTTGAGTATATATGCACTTTTCAAGACCTTTTGACAGAGGGGAGAGGATGGCAATAGGTCTAAAGGTAGAGATTTCAGTGGAGTTACTACCTTTGTGGATAGGCAGGGTGTAGAAATGTTTCCAGATGGATGGTACTTTGGATTCAGAGATTGAGCGGTTTATGATGATAGAGATGGGAAAGGCAAGTGAGTGGGCAGCTGTCTGAAGAAAGTATGATGGGATGTTATCAGCAAATACTGAGCATGGTTTTAGTTTGGAGAGTAGGGCATGAATGTAAGTTGTAGAGATGGGCTTCAGGGAGAAGATTTTGGGAGGGGTAGTTGTTGAGGAGGATGCTTGGTTTATGGGGTTAGTTGTAGTGGAGCTATTGGAGTTAAAGAGTTTGGATATTGATTCGACAAAGTAAGAATTAAAGGTGTTAGCAGTTTCTTCTGGTGTCTTTTCTGGGGTAGGGATTGGTGAGGTAGGGTTTCCAGGATGAAGTATTTGATTGATAGCATTCCAGATTTTTGGGGGGTTAGATTTTAGAGTAGAAGTGGGGTTGGAATAGAATTTGTTTTTGTCTTTATTGAAGCCTTTTGGCCAGGTTTCTCTGTTCTTTATAACTTTGTAGGTCATTTGGGTGTTTAGTTTGAAGCCATTTTTTTCCAGGACTTATCTTTAGATTTCATGAGAGTTCTTGTGTTTTTTGTTAGCCAAGGAGATATGGTTGCTTTTGTCCTAATTTTATGAGGTGGGGCTAATGAGTTTACGATATCCAGAAAAGTACAGTTGAAAGAAATGACAGCTTCATCTAGGGGGAGCTTGGTGAGGAAGTCTCAGCATACTCTAGATATAAGAGTGTTGAATGTTTTGGGTTGAAGTTGGAGAGATTATATCTAGTAATATATCTGTGTGGTTTAGAGAGGTGGGTTGAGTATCTTAGCACCTTTATGGGTGAGTGGTCACTCAGAGTATTGGCAAGGGTTTCTGGATTATGATATTTAGAAGGAGCTGAGACAAGTATCCAATCAATGAGGGTATTTGTGGTGTGGGTGTTGTTAAAATGTGTTGGCTTAGTAATGAGCTGGGTAAATCCATATAAATTTATATTATATGGGGAACATGGGTTAGTTAGGGTTAGCCAATTAATATTTACGTCACCAAGGATGATTGTTTCATTTGGGATGTTAAAGGAAAGATAGGAGAGAATGTTTTCCAGTAATGGAATATTGTCCCCTGGAAGGATGTAGGTAGCTACTATAGTAATTGTGGCATAATTGTTTAGTTTTACGTTAACTGACAATGTTTCTGCTGGAGAAAAAGATGGGACAGAATGGTTAATGTGAGAAGTAGTAAGATTATTGGAATAGACTATGGCAACTCCACCCCCCTTTTGTTGTTACGGTCAAGGCGAATAATGGTATAGCCAGGGGGGAGAATATCATTATCTAGGTTGTGGGGTTTAAGCCAGGTTTCTGTTACTGTGATGACATCAGGGGTATGATTTGCTATCCATGCATGAAACTAACTTTGTTGAGGATGCTTCGGGTATTAATAGAATAGAAGGAGATTTGTTTTTGAGGTGCAGTTTGGTGGGCTTGAATGAGAGGGGTGTTTGGGATAGAGGTAAGGTTAGAGTTTGGACCTGGATTTGGGTGTATGTTACCTGCTGTTAGTATTGTATTGGAGAAGCTTTTATTTTTTGATGTGAGTGGGTAGTATCTAATAAGTTTTGTCTTGTTTTTTGAAGATAGGGGTTAAGAAGGAGGTATTTTTATTTTAGAGAGTTGGATGTTAGAGGCTAAAAGAGAGGGAGAGATGGTGATGACATTGTTAGAGTAAGAGTGACCATTTGGAAGAGGGTTGGTGGCTTGTTTATGGAAACAGGGTAATGGTGCATGGGGTGCAGTGAGCTGAAGTAATAGGGTTAGATGTAATATCAGAAGGTTGGTGAGCAATAAGGTATGCATAGTGAAAGTCAGATGTAGAAATAAGTTTGAGATATAGTATATATACTATAATATTGACCAACAACCTATAACAGGCAGCGATTATCCACCTAGAGGTATGGGTGATGTAACCCAAAACAGTATCACCTTTAAATTCCTACATAAATCATGTCATGTTTCTGTTTAAGTACAATAGGGGAAGATATAATCCCAACTTCAAATAGGTCCTAAAGCCTTCAAAAGTTATTGGTAGCTCAAATATTGACGTTCTCACTACCTCACATTCAGATGTTATATAATGGTTAATAAACACCCCTCGACCTGTGTAAAGGATGTCTATAGTCGAAAGAGTTTAAATGCAGAGTGTAAAACACTTTCGCCATACTCCTATACAGTTTAATGGATCAGTTCCTTGCAAAATAACGTTTTTCACATCAAAAACAAAACAGTATATGTATAGCAAATCACACACACACACACACACACACACATATATATATATATATATATATATATATATATATATATAGAGTTAGTCTAAAGCTTGAACAGAGAATGATAAAGCTGAATATCCAAAAAAAAACATATGAGAAAAATCAAAGTCCAAAAGCAGTTATGCACTATACAGTCCAAATGTAGAGATCGAAGCTGTGGAGGCTGTTCCCGTAGAGAGAAACAAAAGTGCTTTCATTCGCCATATATATATATATATATATATATATATATATATATATATATATATATATATATATATATATATATATATATATATAAATATATGTATATATATATATATATATATATATATATGTGTGTGTGTGTGTGTGTGTGTGTGTGTGTGTCAGAAGAAACATTTGCTAAAGTGAGAACTGGTGAGCAACTTAATTTAACCAAATGTATAAAACTTGATGCTTATGGAGGTAAAGAAATTCAAACTGAAGGCTCAGTAATGCTTTCATACTTTTTCGGCTGGGAGCAATTACAGCTTGCAATTAGATGGTGCAGCAAGGTGTGATTTTTCCCATCACAGAACCAACTGAGTGGGTGTCTTCCATGGTAGCTGCTCATAAAAAGAGCTTGTATGAAAAAAGAATATGCTTTGATCTAGGAGACTTGAAAATAAAGCATTAAAGAGACCCCGTCATCCTATGTGTACAGCCGAGGAGGTCGCTGTCCTGATGCCAAATGCCACTGTTGTTTCTGTCTTGGATGCAGAGAGTTCATTTTGGCAAGTGATGTTTGATCACAAATCTTCACTACTGACTGCAATCAGTACCCCCATTTGGCAGATACAGATTCCTCAGGATTACCTTTGGTATAAATTCTGCAAGTTAACTCTTTCAGCATGCAAAGGAGCAATTTTTTTTTGGGTTATACATGTGCCAGAATTGTAGATGATTTACTATTTTAAGGCAGTGGAGAAGTGGAGCATGACAAAAACCTCAGGAAAGTCCTGGAGAGAGCACATGAAATTAACTTGAAGCTCAATCCACTGAACTGTAAATTCAGGCTTCCAGAAGTCACATATGTAGGTCATTTATCTACTAGTACTGGCTTATGACCTGACCCATCTAAGCAAGCAGCCATTCATTAGATGCCATCTCCAGACAATGTCCAAGCCCTATAGTGTTTCCTTGGTATGGTTAACTATTTGGGTACATTTATACATGTCTTCAGTGAGTTATCAGTGCCTTTGAGAGAGCTGATATACAAAAATATTGCCTGGTCATGATTGGAACACCACCAAAGAGCATTTGACAACCTCAAGCAGAGAATTTCCAGTCCACCTATATTACAATCCTATGGTGTCAATAAACCATTAATACTTTCTTTGATGCTTCAAAGTTTGGCCTTAGTGCAGTTATTCTCCAGGAAGTCAGACCATGTTGCCTATCTGTCTCAAACTCTTACCCAAACTGAAATGCAATATGCTTGGATTGAAAAGGAATTTTTGGCTATAGTATTCGCATGTTCTAAGTTCCATGATTATATTTATGACTGTGTTATCTGGATCGAGAGTGATCATCAACCTCTAGTTGTTATTTTAAAGAGGCCTATGCATACAGCCCCAGCATGACTGCAGAGAATAATGCTCAGATTACAAAAATACAACTTCAAAATGGTCTACACTAAAGGCAAACTTCTTTATTTGGCTGATACCTTATCCAGATTGTCCAGAAATACTACGGAACAGCTCGATGCAGAGAATTTTGACTTTGATGTCATGGAAGTACATAATATTTCTACCGCGAGATAAGATGAGCTGTGAGATCATACAATGACTGATCCAGTTTTGCAAAAGCTCAACCACTTTATTAATGTTGGATGGCCATCAAAACAATCTTGTATTCTGCTAGAAGTGCAACCGTATTTTCCTTATTGAGATGAAATGTTGATGGAAGATGGTATAATTTTCAAAAGCCCTGAAGTTGTTGTTCTTACTTCCTTACAACATGAGTATGTTTATATTTTACATTGTGGCCAGCCAGGTTCCCACTCTACCAAAAGAAGGGTGAGAGGACTAGTATTTTGGCCTTCTCTATCGAAAGACATTGAAAACATGCTTTCTTCTTGTTCAGTGTGCAATAGTACTAAGCCACATTTGCAAAGAGTGCCACTTCAGCTAAGCCAAATTCTTGAACTACCTTGGAAAATGTAGCTACTGACATATTTGAGTGTAACAATCAGCATTACTTAGTGGTGGTAGACTCTTACTCAAACTGGTTTGATACCTAGCCTAATGTCTAGTACTGTCATTACAAAGTTGAAATATCACTTCTTAGTCAATGGTCATCCACATAGAGTTATATCTGACAACTTTACCCAGTTTACCAGTCAATTGCTTCAGAAATTTGCAAAAGAGTGGGACTTTGTCCATGTTACAAGCAGTCCAGAATGCCCACAGTCAAACAACCTGGCTGAACATGCAGTACAGAGTGCAAAGCAATTGCTTGAAAGGTTAAACTGTGACAATACTAGTATCTTTTTGAATTTATTCAATCTCAGGAATATACCCTGTGACAACCTAAGTGGCTCACCTGCTCAGACACTTCTATCTAGGGAAAATAGAACAAACTTGCCTATTAGTTCCAGGTTATAGTTCATAGTTCATAGGTTGATACTAGGCCATCTGCCCTTGGGCATTTATAAGTCTAGCCAGATTGTGTTTGGTTTTTGCCACCCTTTTAGATTAGTTGACTGTGCCTCTGTATAGTAGGTCACAGAAGATAGCCCTTTCAAGGTTAGTTTACTGTGCCTCTGTCTAGCAGGGACACAGAAGAGATCCCAGGGGTAAACTTACAATCTCCCATCCACTCGTCAAGATTTCTCTTGAAGAGGGTCTGCCTAACACGGATTGGAATTTTGTTCCAGAGTGAGGGGAGCCTCTGGGATATGAATCTGTCCCTCCAGCATGTCCTATTTATTTCTGTGCTGAGGTTCAAGTCCCTGGAGCATGTAGCTCTACAGGATTTGGAGGTGGAGCATGTCCATTAATTCTGGGTTGGACATGGCTTTATACGTCAGGCACAGATCGTCTCTGAGTAGGCGGTACACAACTGAGTAGAGCTGGAGTTTCTTTAGCTGAGCTGCATACGGCATCTGTTTGAGTTCCTAGATCCTCTTGGTGAGGTACTTTTGGGGTCTTTCTAGTTGCTGCAGGTGTTGGGTAAGGTACATCCCAAATGGGGCATTGTATTCAATTATGGGCCTGATGAGTGATGAGTAGAGGGGCACAATGACCTCTCTTGATCTAGATGTGAACCCTTTCATGATAAGGTGGGCTATATAGAAAGTCTTTCTAACCACTTTGGCAACGTGTTTGTCAAAGGAGGGATTGCTATCTACTTGGGTCCCTAAATCCCTAATTACTTCTTCCATACTTAATGGATTACCACCTATGTGGTAGTTTGTGGGCACTTTGTTTTTCCCAAAGGGGATGACTATGCACATTTTGGCATTTAGCTTTAGGCCATGGCTCTGGCACCAGTTATCCATCTCTGTGAGACCTTTTTGGAGGATGCTTGCATCAGCCGGAGAGTCGATTATGGCACCCAGTTTGCAGTCATCTGTGAACTTGGTCAGCCATAGTCCACCCGTGTTAGCCTGTACCTCAGAGAAATATATACTGAACAAGAGAGGCCCCAGGACTGAGCCTTGTGGGATGCCACTTGTAACTGGTTTAGAGTCTGACATGGCACCTGCAATTCTGACCATGTGGGTTCTATCCCTGAGCCAGTTTGCAACCCATCTTGTGACATAGGGGTTGATATTTAAGCTGGTGAGCTTATTTATGATGCCCGAGTGAGGTATTGTGTCGAAGGCTTTTGTGAGGTCCAGGTAGGCTGTGCGGACTACCTTCCCTTCATCTATGGCCTTGGTAACTGTTTCAAAGAAGTCGACCAGGTTCAAAAGGCAAGATCTGCCTTTAACAATGCCAAATTGGGTAGGATATAGTGTCTGGAGGTTCCCAATGTCTTTGTTTATGAGTTCCATGATGAAATGCTCCATAGCTTTGCAGACCAGGCTAGTCAGACTTATAGGGCAATAGTTTCCAGGGTCCATTGTGGCACCACCTTTGTGGAGCGGGACCACTGTTGCTGTACACCATTCCTTGGGTACATATCCTGTAGTAAGGCTGAGATTGAACAGTGACTTTATTTGAGGGTTCAGTTCTTCTTGGAGCCCATGTAGGATGCAGCCCGGGACACCGTCTGGTCCCATTAATGCTGTGTTTTGGAGAGGGCAGCTCTCACCTGTGCATGTGTGATGTCAGGGAGGCTACACTCTGTTGGGATAGACATTTGCTCTTTTGGGGGGGAAGGGGGGGAGAAGTTTGCACTGAACCTGTCTGCCAGGATGTTGGCAATGTCTGTGGGTTCAGTGTATTTTTTGTCATTTTGCACTAACTCAGAGCATATCTGGGAGTTGCCACCCAGGTTCCTGACATAACTAAAGAAGGCCTTGTGATTATCTTTAGTGTCTTGCGCAATTTTTCTTTCAAAGCTGGTCTTAGATGATTTTATGAGGGATTGTAGTTTCTTGCTAGTACTGATCAGAGATGCCTTCCCTTTTTGGGATTTTGCTCTATCATGTAGTAGCTCCCTCCTTCTGTTGTATAGCTTATTTATGGCTGGGGTCCACCAGACAGGTCTCCTGCCTTTGGAGGAGTGTGTATTGGTTTTATTTGGGATAGCATGATCCATGCATTTCTGTAGGTGTCCATAGAATGCTTTTGTAAAGGATTCTGTGGTTTGGGCCGTATTTTCCACCGGCCCAGGGGCTTTGAAGGGTTCCACCTCGATTTTGAGAAGTGTGAAGTTTGCTTTTGAGAAGTTCTTCAGCGTGGTTTCCTTGGCTGGGGGTGGGGATGGGATATGGATGTCCAGTGAGATTAATTTATGTTCAGATCTTACCAATGTGGGGTATACCTCTGGTATGGAACATAGAGTCCCCATGTTGCTGATGACCAGGTCCAATATGTTTTCCTCTCTTGTGGGAGTGGTGCCCAGTTCCATAGCATTTGAGTTTATAAATTCTAGGAACTGTTGGGCGAGGGTGCTGGGGCTTGAGTAGTTTTCCCAGTCAATGTTTGGGTAGTTGAAGTCACCCAATATAATGGTGTTTGGAGAGACCTTCATATTCTCCAGTGTTCTCAGGAAAGCCAAGTGAGGTTCATGAGTTTGGGAGGGTGGTCTGTAATAGGCTACTAACTGAAAGGCAGTTTTGCCCACTGTTAGTTGCACATGGATGGTTTCTGATGCTTCGTGCAGTGCCACTAACCTGGAGGTGTGGGTATCTTTGATGAATATTATTGGTGCCTAATGCTAAAAACAGCAGAGCAATCAAAGCCCAATTGTTTAGAAAGATATCTTTTCAGAAGACCAGGTTATGACAAAATGAGCAAATTTCTTCGTCCATTAGAAACAAGAGAGACATTGAGGATGCAAACAGCGAAAGGCTTTGACAGGAAAGGTATATGTGCTGAGCCAGGATCCTATCTAGTAGAATCTGAGGGTATAGAATACTGGAGAAACTGCACTCATCTTCTTCCTGTGTCAGAATTGATATCACAGCATCATACCTGTGATACAGACTCTAGATCTCAGAGCAATCCAGACAATGTTCCAATTGCAGAACATGTCTTCATACCTACTCCCATTCCTGATGATGTCCCTGATGTCCCCAAAGATGACTATTCTGTAAAGGCAGTCCCCGTTGCTAGACCTACTTCCAGTTTTTTTATCACATGATCTGGTCATATTTCCAGACCCAGTGTGAATTACACAGCAACCTGGACATGATTGTTTTATATGTTTTTAGTTTTGTATAATTCCATCACAAAGGATAATTTCTGCACAATTGCATGTTGATCAATGTTATTAGTATATGAGCAATGTAGAATAGAGTGTGTGTTGTAACTTTAAGAAGCATTTACAAGTGTAGGCACGTGCATATAAATAATGAGCATGTGCAGGCAGCAGTGCCTTTTTGAAAAAACAGCCAGAGTGTTAACATGTATGAGTGTGGCAGTCAGCATGTTTATACGTTTACTTAAGTTTAAGTTACAAAGCCTCAATACAGATGTGTTTGCATATAATAAAACTGCTTGTACTGAACCCATGACTGTTTGCCTGTTTTGTCCTGACCAGAGGAGCGACAAGTATCATATTAAAAATATTTTGTTGCCTACTTCTTTTTTTTAAAACTGTCTGACTGCAGTGCAAGTAATTACTGAGCTAATACCTCCAGCATATTAAATAATGTGTCAATGCATGTTCTTTTCTGTATGTATATAAATACATCTCTCTCTCTCTCTCTCTCTCTCTCTCTCTCTCCCACTCCCTATGTATATATATATATATATATATATATATATATATATATATATATATATATAAATATATATATTCTTTGTCAAAATTTCATTATTTCAAAAAAGAAAAGTAGAGGACCAATTACTCGAATGTGCACTTAAACGAAAGTGCACTTTCGCGAATTTCGGTTCAACGAACCGATAAGAAAGGAAACAAAAAACACTGTGGCACCAAAGCACACTACAGTGGAGAAAGGGGAATTTACCTGTTTCCCCACTGTAGTGTGATCTCGGAGTTAGTATATTTAAGTAGTGGGGGTGTGGGGGCTTGCAAAGCACTGTTTTTTTGTGTTTCCTTTTTTTGTTTTTTTATCAGTTCATTGAACAGATATTCACGAAAGTGCACTTTCGATTAAGTGCACTTTCTCCTAAGTGGTCCTCTACTTTTCTTTTTCGAAATAATGACATTTTGACAAAGAAAAGTAGATCCATATATATATATATATATATATATATATATATATATATATATATATATATATATATATATATATATTTATATAATTTCACTTCAGTATCCTGAAATATCTCAATCTTGAAATTTAGAAAACTTCATAATCTGGAAGCTCAAAATCCAGAAAATTCAAAATTCTGAAAACTTAAAATCATGAATCACAAAATACTGAAAACACACAGGATACATTTACTGACCATAGACAACACAAACCATATTAGATTCCACCAAATATAAGCAGGGGGCAAGACCCTCCTGCACCCCCCCCCACACTCCCTGCTACTTAAATATATCAACTCCAAGATTGCACTTCACTATACTATCATGAGTTATGTGGGGTGCTAGGGGGCTTGCCCTCCTGCCTATACTTGATAAAAAGTAAATCCTCTCTCTTGTATGTGTTTTTGTGTTTCCTTGTTCAGGAATATTCTCCATCTTTGTGTCCTGTATATTTTCAGTATTTTGGGATTCAGGATTTTGAGTTTTCAGGATTTTGAATAGATACACTTACATATGAATTTTTACTCATACGTGTACACTTGTATTTATACACAAACTTTGTCTGTACCTAAACATGTCATATGTGTGCACAGAATTTATGTTTACATGTATCTTCATATCTTATCATTACATAAAAGATAATTTCGACATATATTTCATCTTGCCTTTATCCGGAATTCTGCAATATTTATATCGTATGATATTTAAACCTATTTTGATAAGATTTAAACAAATGCAAAAAATACTTTATAGAAACCCTCTTAGCCGGCTGATCAGGCCTTAGCATTTTTAGATTATCATATTTGTGGTGGTACTAGGGAGCAGTATAGGTGATACAGGTGTTCACCCAAATCTTGCTGGATATTTTTGTTCAAATAGTGCCATGAGCAAATGATTAATATTTTCATGGTATGAATCCCTTAAAAGGTGGACCATAATTTTGGTATCTATATAAGATTAGCTTGGAACTTAACCTTGAGCCTTCATGGGTAATGCCATAATTCATGGTGCCAGTACCAGAATGAAGAGTGTAAGAGCAGTGCTGTGGTTCACAGATTTGGAACCACTCCCTCTGGTGAGTGGCATCACCCTAACCAAATCTAGCTACCAAGATGGGACATAAGGCATTGCACTGCTGTTACTGGCAAGTTTGGTTTTACCAAACTGATTTATGACATATTTTTTTGAGAGATACTTTCACATTTCTTTGCCATGGTAAATAAAATTCAAGTTATGAACTCATTATTTTTCAGTTTCTTATATGAGTTTCAGCTTCTGGTTTGTAATGCTGTTATCTTAATTTGAACAATAAACAAGAAGGTAATGCACTCATAAGCATGCTTCTGTAAGTGCTGCATTAGTAAATCTTATTTTTTTTTTGCCTTTTTATTTTGTTTACTTTACATGGTAAATGATTCTTCCTGTTGCTGTTATTATCATGTCATTTAAATGATTGCTTTAAGGTGAGGAGGTGTATCACATTATGCACTTTGGGCATGGATTACCGCTCATGATAGTGCAGACTGAATTGCTGTTGATTCCATTTTCTCATTTGTAATCATCAGTATATTTGAGGTATATTATAGCAATAACCCATGCCTGGGTGTGGGTAATGCTAAATTTACCCACGGTTGGCGTGGTTTGGTCCCGAGGGACCAAACAAAGCCAACCGTGGGTAAATTTACCATTACCCACACCCAGAAGTGGGTTATTGCTATTATAACCATGACATTATTTAAGAAAAGAAACTGTTACTTTTCTTAAATAATGGCATAGTATAATGCCTGTTTACTGCCCTTCCGCAGATGTCTGGCATCCGCGTAGTTCTGATGTACTGCGCCTGCGCAGTACATCAGAGCTGTGGGCAAAAGCAATGGAGAAAGCAAGATCTCCGTTGCTTATTTTAAAACTGTCTCGCTATGTTAAACTCATTTAACATAGCGAGACATAAAAAGCAACGGAGATCTTGCTTTCTCCATTGCTTTTTTTTTAAACACTGTCTCGCTATGTTAAATGGGTTTAACATAGCGAGACAGCTTTAAAATAAGCAACGGAGATCTCCGTTGCTTATTTAAGTGTCTCGCCATGTTAAACCCATTTAACATAGCGAGACAGTGTTTAAAACGAGTTATACTAATGGAAAAAGTCCGGCGACGGACCTTTTTCCATTAGTATAACTCGATTTACAACGGGCACGCTGGCCAATCAGCGTGCACGTTTTGGGGGGGGTCATGGTATAATAGGCTTTTATGCACATTCACTGAGATAGCATGGTTCAACACCACTCAGTGCTGCTCATTTATGGCTATCTGTGGCACAGTTATGTGAATATGATAACATATTCACTCATGTATTACTGCAATTCATAGAGATAAGTTTAAATCAGCTTAATCTGCATACAAAATACATAAATGAACCTCAATTTACATGAATAATATTAAGACTATGATATCAAGTTGCAATCCCTCACGATAGGCAATAAGTGTTTTAGGGAAGTGCAGACTTTTTCAAGTGAGATAAAAATAGTAATAATAGCAGCAATTATTTGGAAGGAGCATATAGTGATGTTAGAGAATAATGATTAGTAGAGTTGTTTCTTTCATTGAGCTGAAGGTCAGCTGCTCCATTTTGGCTCAGCCAAGACAAGTAGCTCACACCAGGACATAGAAAGGCTAGCAGCAAGAGAGACCATTGTTGTAGATTGCAAAGTAGATAGAAAAGGCATGATTCTGCCTTATACAATGAATCTGTGTACTGTGCAGTAACACATCAAATAATGACTAAGAATCACAAACAATAAGGAGAACTCATCACTATATGCCTTTGACATCATTTCTCACTTCCATAGCATTACTGTTTCACTTGCATAAGTACATTTGTGGCCATCACACTTTGGAGTAAATGGCATCTTTGATTCTTTCCTTTGTTGAGCTCATTCACAAAGCAAGCTGGTGGCTTTTATACATTTGTGCAACAGGAATGAATACCACTAATATTTCTGTTCAAGCCCAAATTCCTAAAATCAGGATTATTTATTTCAAGTTTTAAATGCACCAAAATGCATCATGAATAGGGTTGCTATATTTTCAAATGCCAAAGCTGGGACGTTTTTGGTACAAACGTCAGATTTTGCAGGCCAAAACATAACCATGGCCAGTACAAAGGACATAACTTCTTCTTGTAGCATTTTAGTTGCTTATTCTGTTTCTGATACTATTTAGGTGTTTCAGATACAGAATAACTGTTTTATGCAAGTATTACATAACATATAGGGATAACTTTTGTCCTAATCTCTGAGGGCATTAGCTATTTTGTCAATTTTTTGGAAGGATGCAACTGCCCGAAGAAGGACTGTCCCTCATAAAGTAGGACAGGTGGTAACCCTATGAATGACTGTGGCTATAACAATTAAGAATATAGAAAGGAAAAACAAAATCAGACTAGGATCAAAACATTTTATTAGCGAATAATATTGAGTGTTTTCATAGACAGACACTTCAAATGAGCAATTAGCATGAGTTCAGAGTAAACATAGCAACACTGTAATTATCAGTGCTCAATACAATCATCCCTGCTCTTCATTTGCTCTGTTAAGCATCACAGTTTTGTTTGGCCTGAATTCATGAAAAGCCTTCTGGTAGTGTTTCTTCAAGTTAAGCAATGCTTCCCTGGGAAAAAGTTAGCAGTTGTCTTATATCAGTCTGTTACACCTACTCTGAAACTTTTGGAAAGCTGACATCAATGGCAGATTAAAAACACTTGTGATGTATGGAGAAATTGGGTAAAGGATAAGCTTGTTAAGCAGCTTTCTGACATCGGAAAGGTGTTTATTAAGCTTTAATTAAGTACCTCCCTCTGCTTTTGAGCAATATTCTTACACTTGGCCATCAACCGTGGGGGTCACCCCAGAAGAGCAGAAGGAAGTTTCGTTCAGAATGAAGTGTTCTAAAAGCTTTTTAAGATGTTTGTGTTTGTTGCTCTTCTTCCTTGGCATCTGATCTCTGCAAAATACTTAGCACTCTTCTTCTTTGTCTCTAACTTTGATGATACATGGGAGCAGAAAAAGCTCCATGAGGTATAGATAATTGTGAATGGGTCAACCGATCATAACACTTTCATTATGCACGCTTGATGAAAATGTAAAGATTGTCATCTAGAGGTGAACTTTTTGATATCTATGTCTCAAACACATAACAAGGTGTTCATGACTGGAGACACAAAACATAATCCACTATTTTTTTAGACAACACACCTTTCAATAATATAGTACATACAGATTTTTTAAACAAAAATTTCAGATTTAATTATTTGCAGGTTTGGAACATGAGTTTGAATATGTTACTCTACTGGTTGATGAAGATTGAATGTTCGAACTTTAACTGCCCGAAGTTCAACTCAGCAACAATCAAATTTCCGCCATAGAAAATCACTTTTGGCAAGTTGTTGCAGATGTGATGCTTTTTGGAGAGAATCCCCCCCCTTGACTTAGTCTAAGAATAGGTAAATATAAGTTTGGGATGTTGGGGATTGCCCCCACATGGGGGGTGTATGGCCTTGCCCCCCTGCAAAAATAGTAAAAAAGGTGTTTTTCACCATTTTTTTTTAATGAATGCAATTCAGGGATTACAATCCTCAGTGTATTCCCTTATTTGATTTCAACCACTCATAGTGGAAGCATTTGAATAATGTTTTAGCAACATCTTCTCTTGTGGTGTGTCTTTATCATTTTTGTGTGGACAATATTTTTTATTAAAAAGTTTCATCACTATATTTTCAATATCTGTGTAGCTTTGAAAATAGGAACTTTAAGAAGTGATTTGATATAAAATTTGTTTGGTGAATTATGGTCGCACATATTTAATAAATGCATTAAGCTTGTCTCATATCTTGAAAATGTTTAAATTTTAAAGTGACTTATTCCCTGCTGTGATTTACTTTTTCTGTATTTCAGGTATATTACCTTAGTCGATAGTAATACTTGTCATGTTTTCATTAACACTATTAGGACTGGTTTTTTTTTCTCTTTTTTCATTCCTATAAGATGACAGTGCTTCAGAAAATCCAATCACTTATATATTTATGATTTTTTTTTTAAACCAACTAACTGAAGTAACCCAAATACCTCTTCAGTCATTACAAGGCTTTTCTTATTGAATTAAATTTACTTAATTTGCTTTCTTTTTCATCAGCTTTGGACTTTCATTCAGTTGTTTGTCCTTTTCTCTTTTACTTTCCAGAAATGGAAATAATACTGTGCGTTTTGTTCAATCTTTACTTTAATACTTTTTTTTCTTCTTCTTTTCTTCACTTTCTTCCTTCTATTTGTTGCTATTAGTAGCTTCCAATGACATCACTGCATCTCCTGCCATGTCTCTTTTATTTTTGATGTGATAAACGTTATCTGTAATATGTTTTACTGGCTAAATTGGAAGCTTTAAAAAGGATTCCAAATTCTTCATTTCATTTTGATAGATTTATTATTTACAGTATGACATTAAAGCAAGCCATATAGTTATTGGGGGAATTCAGTAAAGCCTACATTTCTTTTTGGTGTACACATTGCACCATGATGTGTACATGACTGTAAACAATTTTAGATTCAGTAAGCGTCGCTTTGCTGTGTGCAAGCACAGGCAAACAGAGAAACTTCTGTGGAATGCAATTCTCCTCATAAGCAGATGAATCCTATGCAACAAGCAGAAAGGCATCGATGTAGACTCTGTGTCATGTCCGTAGTATAAGTGAAATTTTTTCACATACAGCAGTCTACATGGACAGAAGGGGATGTAAAAGTCCACAAATATGGACATAACTCTCCTGAAAATGTTAGATCATATATACATTGCGGATGTCTGAAAAAGGAAAGGAATATATAAAATTAATAATAATTTATTTTTAATAATTTCAGCATGTTTGAACTATGTGCTGCAGTACACAAACATGCTTAACAGAAAAAAAAAAAAAAAACATTTCTAGTATGGTTTTCACAAATGTACTATAGGACCTTGAGTTGGGTCCATACAACTGTGCATACGTACTGTTACCTAGATCACACGACTATGAACCATGCAGTTTGTAGACAGTCAGCATGGATATTTATACAAATGAGATGGTTTCTTGAACTGCGAAAAGGAGCAACTGCGTCCTTATATCCACTTTATGTAGGCTCCTACATGATGCTGATATTCCCACTGGCTGTGGATGACATCAGGGGGTATATTATTATTTTTAGCTTTTTTTGTTCCCAGCATGCATGTTTGTGTGGTGCGTGGCATAGCTTAGCATGTTTGTGTGAGCAGACTAGCCACACAATAGTGATGATGTATGCAGCAATCAATTAAAACAAGATATATTAAATGAATATTTATAACTTTTGTATAGCACCACATTACACACTAAAGTAGGGCCTTTAAATTATGTCAGTTATAACCAGGGCAGGTGAACTGCATCATAATTAGCCAATCCCACATGGTGGACCTAAAGCAGAGCTGTATAAAGTATGCATACACCTCACATTCTGATTTTCCCACAGTACTCTGGACCATTAGAGTAGATACTTGGGAATTTTAACTGGGATAATGCTAGAGGCTGCTGCAGCTATGCCACATCTGTATGTGCTAGATGCTGAAGTCAATGCTGCTGGTGCTGCTGACAATAGGCCTAGGCCAAGAAGGAGAATGTTCAGGCCCAGGGTAACCTTCCAGGAGCTACATGAGCTGGAGATTGTAGAGCACTACATGTTGGACAGGGGCATATTACAAGAACTCAGTGATCTCTGCCACCTTCAACTAAAGTTAACAGAGGGGAACCCATCCCAATAGAAACTAAGGTATATGTAGCCCTTAGGATACTAGCTACAGGTACTTTTCAAAGATCAACTGGGGACATGATGGGGCAATCACAGGCATCTGCATCCAATATACTTCACCAGTTCCTGGATGCTATACATCCACATGCCAGTGAGCACATATCTTTTCCACTCTCCCCTGAGGTGAGGGCCAGCAATATGCAGCACTTCTACCATGTAGCACACTACCCTGAAGTACTGGGTGTCATATATTGCACACATGTACACATCAAGGCCCTAACTGGTGAGCAGGGTACAATCTACATTAAGCACAAAGGGTACCACTCCATTAACTGCAAGATTATGTGTAATGCCCAGAGGATAATCCTGAATGTGTGTACTGGCAACCCTGGCAGTTTTCATGGCACTCCCATATCTGAGACACATCACAGCTGTACCGGATGTTTGCTACGGGTGGATATCCTACAAGGCCATTTACTGGGGGATACTGACTATGCCATGGAACCATGGATGATGACACCCATAAGAAATGCACACATACCCACGGAAGAATGCCATAATGAGGCATATGCACAAATGAGAAACATCATAGAACATGTGTTTGGGTTTCTGAAGTCATGGTTCTGGTGCCTCGATATATCTGGTGGACTCATGTAGTATACTCCAGACACATGTGCACAAATATTCACAGTATGTGCTATGCTACACAATCTGATCCTGTGGAAACAGCTGCACCAGTGCCTAGGTCACCACAGCCACAGTCACAGGAGGACTCTGAGGAGGAACCCCCTGCTGATGTCCCTGTAGGCAGATGTAGACATACTCAGTATGCCCTGGCTTTAGCTAAGAGGCACAACCTAGCACATTCACTGACAACCTAGGGGCTAACATCTTACACCTACTCACATACATAAATTAAAATTGATGCTAGAAAACTCACACATCCTGTAGCTATCTGTGTATTGGCTGTGTACTGCTTGCATCAGACAGAGTCAGCCCTGAACTACAGTTGTGTCAACCAGCATTTGCAGTGGAAGTTCGTAAACTACAAAGTACTCAGAAGGATTATTATGATATGTCATTGCATGTATGGACTTGGTACATTATGCCAGAAACTATAGTGGTGTAGTTGGACAGAAATAACATCCATATGGGACTACAGATACCCATTCTGCTAGCATGTTTCAATTTCTATTCAGTAGGCCTCATGCATGGAATATTCATGCAGTCCTACTGCAACAGATTACTGGTACATCTTTGAAGGGAGATGTTAGACAGTGAGGTTAAGTGATAGTCAGACTATTGTGTATCCCAGCAGAACATGTGGCATTGTTCCCCCATCCCCATCACAGCAGTGTTCCCTTGTAATTGCTATAACAGTAATTCATCAATGGTATATGAGCATTTCACGTAGTCTCAGGACAGTAATACAGAAATTGATCTTACATTGTATGTCTTAGGTAACAGATGAATAACCAATGTACATATTTATTCAGGCGATTGTGTGATGAATTAACCCCTCATATGTCAAGCAGTTTCTGTGTCTCAAAGGATTAAGGTAATTATCTTGTGTGAGGGCATTCATGGTTCTAATCTAGAAGTAACCACTTCAGTTGGAGGTGAGGTATTAATAAGTTGTGTTTTACAGACTGTCTGTGTGTGCTATACTATTATTAACCTCTTCCACATATTAATAATGTAAAACAGCTTTAGAAAATCTTAGCCAATGTGAGTGAAGTGCATCAGTGCAGAAACAGACAGATGTCATGTTGTGTAACACAAAAATCCTGGACTGAAATACAGCTAGGTATGGGCTTGAGTCAGGTTATGACTAGCCCAAACTCCCAATGGGCATGTTCATACACTTAGTTAAGCAAAGTGCAAATCCGTTGCTCCTCGCGCAATGACTTTTAAACTAAATATATGTTTATAGATACATACATACATACACAAACACACACACACACACACACACACATATATATGTGTGTGTGTGTGTGTGTGTGTGTGTGTGTGTGTGTGTGTGTTTGTCTGTGTGTGTGTAGACACACATGCATCTCTGTCTGTCCCCATACATCTAGATAACACACACACACACACACACACACACACACACAAATCTCTCTCTCTCTCTCTCTCTCTATATATATATATATATATATATATATATATATATATATATATATATATCTATATGTCCCTGTTATATACATAAATAGATATACTGTATGTATATATATATATATATGTGTGTGTATGTCTGTATTGCCTGACATATTATGGTGAGTAAAGTTGCACTATGACACATATATAATGTTGGTCAAATGTTCAAAAGTAAGGGCTCAACAGTAGATAATGCATTTACTTATGGCCCACTGTGCCTGCTGGATGTCACCACACATAGACCAACAACTGAACAAGTTGTGTAATGCATAATGTTGTGTACACACACATTGACAGGGCAAATTGTTTTTGACCACAGGCTTGCCGATCCAAATGCAAATAAACACATATGGTCAAAATGGCTACTGTTGCCATATAGCTAGAATAAAAACAGTTATCTGACTGCTAGGCTACTAGATGCAGATGACATTAAGAAGCAATGTCACTCTGCAGACCACTCACACTGTTCAACACAGGCCTTGTTTATTTCCCATACAAGTAGTTTGTCTGCAGTCTTTTATAATGCAGATTTGAGCCGTGATATGTGAGTTAAGTAGTGTGTAAGACTAGATAGGTAGGGGTTCTAATCTCACTCCAGCCCACTTGGTGTATATTTGCATTTCCATACAAAACAAGTGTGAATCCTCCACTGACTTCCAAACTGCAATGAATGTGCACCTTTTGGCTTTCACTGTTGATGCAGGCCTCCAAACTCTTGTCTTCCACAAGGCCTGTGGATATCTTTTACCTTAAGACTACCAACCGCCACCTCAATGTCAGATTTAGGCTGTGGGATGTGCATTAAGTACTGTGGTCTGTAGTATGTAAAACTAGATAGGGAGGGGTTTTAATCTCTCTGCAGCCCACTTGGTGTGTATGTGCATTTCCCTACAAAATAAATATAATTGCCACACTGATTTAGCAAGAGGCAGGGTTTTGCACTATTTTGGGGTAGCAGGTGACACAGTCCTCCAAATTCATGTCCTCCACAAGGCCTGCTGATGTAATCTAGCACAAGAGTTCCTAAAGACATGCTAATGTCAGACTTGAGACATTGTTCATGTGTTAAGTGCTGTGACCTGCAGTGTGTAAAACTAGATATGTAGTGGTTCTAATTTCACTGCAGCCAACCTGGGGTGTAGGCTGTGCAGTGTTCTGTAAGCATTAATTAGTAGTGGTAGTATTCTCACTATAGCCAAGTTGGTGTGTATGGATGTTAGTCAGAGAATTTTACATCAGCCTATGGGATCATGGAATCATTGAAATTTACTAGGCATAATGGCCTTAGGGCCCTTCCCAGCCTAGCCAAGTTATTACCCTTATTTACACAATCAGTACCTATTGCCCCTGTCCAAGAAGGACACAGGCAGAATCCCCATGATGAAATTATGGTCACCCATCCAATCATGCAGATTGCATCTGTAGAGAGCCAATGAGGTGCTCTGTTTGACATTAAGTGGGAGTCTGCTCCAAAGGTTTGTTAAACTCTGGTAGACATATCTCTCCCTCCAGAATGTTTTATTGATGTCATAGACCAGGTTAAGGTTCTTACAGTTTGCAGTCTGTGTACCATTTGACTTATGGATATGCAGCATTTCCAATAAAGCAGCATCACAGATTGCCTCATATGTAAGACAGAGATCACCTCTGAGTAGTCTGCATGACACGGACTAAAGTGACAGTGATTTCAGATGATCCCCATAGGACAGATGCTGAAGACTTGAATTTCCCTTGTGAGGAACCTTTGTGATCTCTGCAGTTGCCACTGGTGCTTGGAAATGCATGTAACAAAATGGCCATTGCACTCAAATATTGGCCTGATGAGAGAAGGGTTCGTGGAGTTTATAGCTACTTCATATTTGGGTGACAGTGTCCTCAATTATGACATGAGCAAGATATAATTCCCTTCTTACCCTGTGGAGACATGGTGATCTCCGGTAAGGTTTTGTAAACCTGTGTCATCCCTGAATATGTACATAAGGTGTTCCTATTGATGTGCTACTATGCATGAACATTGCTGGTAACAAAAGGAATGATGCTACATATATTTGCATAGAGTTTAAGGCCATGATTTTGGCAACAATCATTTGTTCATGTAAGTCCCTCTTGTAAGATGTTGACATAATTTGAGATTCTATGCCCACTCCCAGTTTACAGGCATCAGCAAACCTTGTCAGCCACAGACATTCACTTTGTGTTTGTACATCAGATAAATGGATTCCAAACATTAGAGGACCCAGGACTGAACCCTGTGGAACACCACTGTTTACAGCTCTGCTATTGGGGGTGGAGTCCCATATTTTGACTATATGAGTTCTATCAGTGAGCCATTTAGTGACCCCTCTAATGATATTACTGTTGATGGCTAGCTGGGTGGGTTTGACAATGATGTTTGAGTGGGGATAGTGTCAAACAGCTTGGCTTCTTCCAGGTGGTTGTATGGACAGATGTCCCCTCATCCAAGTCATTGATGACTGCCTCATAGATGTCCACCATATTTAACAGGCATAATCTCCCTTTCACAAATCCAAACACTGTAATGTCAAGTGTTTGTAGATTACCTATGTTTTTGTTGTTAAGGTCCATGATGATTTGTCCCATGGCCTTACAAATATGGCTAGTCAGGCTAATAGGTCTATAGTTCCCATGGTCAGTGGGCACACCACCTCTGTGCAAGGGGATAACAGTTCCCATTTTCCAATCAGCTAGGATGCAGCTAGTGGTTACACTATAATTGCAAAGAGTTCTCAATGGTGGTAGTAATCCATGTTGGATCCCATGTAGGATGCAACCTGGGATGATACAGGTTGTAGGATGTCATGGTGTATGTGTGGTGGGGACAGAGGAATGCAGTTGTCACAGAACCTCTCGGCCAACAGGTTAGCTGTGTCTACAGGCTCATTATATGTGGTATCATTAACTACGAGTTTGGCAACAATGTGGGCCTTTCCTTTTATACTAAACATGTAATTACACAATGCCTTGTGGTTGCCCTTTGTGGAGGAGGCTAATTTTGTCCCATACTTTGTTTTGCAGGACTTCACAACAACACTTATTTGCTTGTTTAAGCTGAAGAAGGAGTGCCTCCATTTTGGGAGGCACCCTCCCTCCAAACGTTAGACACCAATGTCTATCTCTTATTGTAAGGCCTGTTAATAGCAGTTGTCCACCAAGCAGGTTTGCTGTGCCATGAGGAGCTTGTTTTGCTCCTGTCATGTACAGGTGAATCAATGCACTTCTACAAGTGCTTGTATAAAACATTGATGTACAGCTCAGCATAGCTGCCTATTCCATCTGAGGGGGTTGGTACAGTCAAGCTATTTATACTATCTCATAGAAGGTTATATGCTGCTTTGTTGAACATTATTACTTTATCTGCTGCAAGGGGTGGTCAGGTGTGATACTTACTTTTAATGAGACCAATTTGTGGTTAGAGCTCATCAAGAAGGACCTCACAGTGGAGGATCTACAGTGGTTATCCATACTGATCCAGTATGCTGTCTCCCCTTGTCTGGATGCCAACTCACTAGTCCAGGGCATTGTAGTTAAGGAAGTTGACCAACCACTGGGAAAGCAATTTTAAGTATGAGTAATCTAACCAGTTGATAGGTAGTTAAAGTCACCCAAAACCATCTTGTTTTGATGTATCTTGATAAACTCAGGTTGATCCAAACAAGCACATTGGGTGTCCTGATTCATGGAGTTGCTCCTGTAGCTGGCAGTAGCTTGATTAGGTGCCCTACAAGCAGTCAGTAGTGGAATCATACTGTCCAACCAATCTGGTTGTGTATCTATCCTTAATGAATATGTATATACCGGCTCCATTACTTTGCACGCTTTAACGTTGAGGTCTAAACCTGTGGAGGAAGTGTAGCCTGGTATGGCTGTGGTGCTTTCCACAGCCTTGAACCAGGTGTCTGTGACTGCACACATGTCTGCACCTTCAAGGTGGGGACAGCTTCTAGTGAGTGGAGTTTCATGTTGACATTCCTAGCATTTAGCAGCAAAACCGTGATGTTGTTTGTAGATGGTGTTTTCTCATTGGAAAATGTTACCTTAAGAAACCACCTAAAAGGTGCATTATGGGGGTGGCAACAGCCTTGGTCAGTAGCCAAAATCCTAGGGGTGACAGATGAAAACCATCTCTGGCAAAGCACTGAGGTCTGTTGAACAGGTAATCCTAGGCTGACAGACAGTGAATCCCCTTATGATGACACCACGCATTAAGATAATTATTGAAGTCAACCATTTTCTATTTGTATTGAGCCATCATCCTAGGTGATGGTAAAATGCAGTTCAAGCCCAAGGGCATGCCTGCCTGAGATAAACAGTCTGTAAGCACAATCATGTCTCTGCATACAGTCCAGAGAGGTATGTCTCAAGTCATACACACCACCAGGGACTATGACTTAGTCATAACAAAACCTGATGTTGACAGACTTGAGTGCATGTGTGATATGTAGCCTGGTGAGAGTGACATTGATGTGTCTCATGATGTAATCACCTATGAGTAATATATTTGATTTTTTGTTTTGCCTTAGGTGTTTGACCGGTGAGACAGCAGTACATGAGCTATTATGTGTACTGTGTTCTGCAGAGGTATGATTATGTGTAACAAGCTTGCATTTGAGTTTCTGAAGTATATTGTGTTTACTCATGTGTCTGGTAAGGACATCTGCACATGTAGATATGTGTGATGTGGGTTCGGGTGTAGTAGGAGATGAAGTGTGCATGTTGGCAACCTGCTCATTGTCATATGTACTGAATGGTGTGTGAGAGAGCATGGATTCAAGGTTTTTAATATAGTCACATCTTTTACACATTGTGTTTGTGTGAAGTAGGAGTAGAGTGTTGGGGACACATTCCGCATCTGATCAGCAGTCAGTGATAATGGCATTAGCAATAGATTCTTGCTTGTGTATATGTCACAACAGGCCATGGTTAGGCAGTGACCTGACAGATGCTTAAATGTAACATGCTATCATCTTTATGTTGTCATACTAAGATAAAACAGTACCTGACAGTGTGGCATAACATGGTAGATTGAGTATGATGCTTTGCCAGGCATTTGGCACTTACATTAACCAAAATCCTGTTATTAGGCAGGGTCGCAATAGAATACCTACAAATGTGATAATATACAACTCCAGAAAAGTTAGGGTCATTCTGCTACACACTTCTGGTGGACAGTCTCAAACACATTGTCTGTAGGCACTCTTTGCACTGAAGATGTGGATGTCCATGCATGCACAGAAAACCTATTCAACTTTGCAGTCATTACTTTGGCCTTGCGAGTCTACAATGGCTGTCATAGGTTCACAGGTTCATACTAGGCTATCTGCCCTAGGGCATTTATAAGCCTAGCCAGAATGTGTTTGACTTTCGCCACCCATTTTAAATTTATTTTGCTATGCCCTTTTTCGAGGTTAGTATACCGTGCCTCTGTCTAACAGTGACACAGAAGTGATACCTGGGGTAAACCTACGATCTCCCATCCACTCATCAAGATTCCTCTTGAAGAGAGTCAATGAGGGACTCTACCTAACCTGGACTGGGATTTTATTCCAGAGTGAAGGGAGCATCTGGGTTATGAATCTGTCCCTCCAGCATGTCCTATTTATTTCAGTGCTGAGGTTCAAGTCTCTTGAGCAAGTAGCTCGATGGGATTTGGATTTTCTGAGGATTAATTCCGGGTTGGACATGGCTTTATACGTCAGGCACAGATCGCCTCTGAACAGGTGGTATGCCAATGAGTAGAGCTGGAGTTTCTTTAACCGGGCAGCATATGGCATCTGTTTGAGCCCTTTGATCCTCTTGGTGAGGTCCTTTTGGGGTCTTTCCAGTTGCTGCAGGTGTCTGGTAAGGTACATCCCAAAAGGGGCATTGTGCTCAATTATGGGCCTGATGAGGGATGAGTAAAGAGGCACGATGACCTCCCCTGATCTAGATGTGAATCCCTTCATGATTAGGTGGGCTATATAAAATGTTTTTCTAACCACTTTGGCCATGTGGTTATCAAATGAGAGATTGCTATCAACTTGGGTCCCCAGGTCCCTAATTACTTCTTCTGTACTTAATGGATTACCACCTATGTGGTAATTTGTGGACACTTTGTTTTTGCCAAAGGGGATGACTATACACTTTTTGGCATTTAGCTTGAGGCCATGGCTCTGGCACCAGTTGTCTGTTTCTATGAGGCCCTTTTGGAGGATGCTTGTGTTGGCTGGAGAGACGATTATGGTGCCCAGTTTGCAGTCATCTGCAAACTTGGTCAGCCACAGTCCTTCCGTGTTGGCCTGTACCTCCGAGAAATATATACCGAACAAGAGAGGTCCCAGGACTGAGCCTTGTGGGACACCACTTGTAACTGGTTTGGAGTCTGACATGGCTCCAGCAATTCTAACCATGTGGGTTCTGTCCTTGAGCCAGTTTGCAATCCATCTAGTGACATAGGGGTTTATATTTAAGCTGGTGAGCTTATCTATAATGCCCGAGTGGGGTATTGTATCGAAGGCTTTTTCGAGGTCCAGGTAGGCTGTGTGGACCACCTTCCCCTCGTCAATGGCCTTGGTGACTGTTTCAAAGAAATCAACCAGGTTTAAGAGGCAGGATCTGCCCTTAACAAAGCCGAACTGGGTAGGATCCAGTGTCTGTAGGTCCCCAATATCTTTATTTATGAGGTCCATGATGATCCTTTCCATAGCTTTGCAGACCAAGCTAGTCAAGCTTATGTGGCGATAGTTTCCAGGATCCGTTGAGGCACCACCTTTATGGAGAGGGACCACAGTTGCTGTACGCCACTCTTTGGGCACATATCCTGTAGTAAGGCTGAGATTGAACAGTAGTTTTATGTTTAGGTTTAGCTCTTCTTGGAGTTCATGTAGGACGCAGCCCGGGACACCATCTGGTCCCATTGATGCTGTGTTTTTTGCTTTGGAGAGGGCGGCTCTTACCTGAGCATCTGAGATGTCAGGGGGCAGCACTCTGCTGGGATAGATATTTGCCCTTTTGGTGGGGAGGGGAGGGGGTTTGCACTGAACCTGTCAGCTAGGATGTTGGCAATGTCTGTGGGTTCGGTGTATTTTTTGTCATTTTGGACTAATTCTGAGCATATCTGGGAATTACCACCCAGGTTCCTAACATAACTAAAGAAAGCCTTGTGATTATCCTTAGTGCCCTGTGCAATTTTTCTCTCGAAGCTGGCCTTAGACAATATTATGAGTGCCCGTAGATTTTTGCTAATACTGGTCAGTGATGCCTTCCCTTTTTGGGATTTTGCTCTATCATTTAGTAGCTTCTTCCTTCTATTGTATAATTTGTTTATGGCTGGGATCCACCAGACAGGATGTCTGCCTTTGGAGGATTGGGTCTTGGTTTTATTTGGGATCGCATGATCCATGCATTCCTGAAGGTGTTCATAGAATGCATTTATAAAGGATTCTGTGGTCTGGGCCATATTTTCCACAGGCCTGGGGGCTTTGAAAGACTCCACCTCGGTTTTGAGGAGTGTGAAATTTGCTTTAGAGAAGTTTTTCACTGTGGTTTTCTGGGCAGGGGGTGGGATCGGGATGTGAATATCCAGTGAGTTTAGTTTATGGTCTGATCTTACCAGTGAGAGATACACTTCTGGTCTGGAGCATAGAGTCCCCATGTTGGTGATGATTAGGTCCAGTATGTTTTCCCCTCTTGTGGGAGTGGTAACAAGTTGTTCCATAGCATTTGAGTTTATAAATTCTAGGAACATTTGGGCTAGGGTGTTGGAGCTAGAGTAATGCTCCCAGTCTATGTTTGGGTAGTTGAAGTCGCCCAATATAATGGTGTTTGGAGAGACCTTCATATTTTCCAGTGTTCTCAGGGAGGCCGAGTGGGGTTGCTGGGTTTGGGAGTGTGGTCTGTAGCAGGCTATAAACTGGAAGGCAGTTTTACCCACTGTTAGTTGCACATGGATAGTCTGTGATGCTTTGTGCTTTGCCACCAACCTGGAGGTGTGGGTATCTTTGATGAATATCGATACTCCCCCTCCTTTTGTGGTTCGGTCCAAGTTTTGGGGCTGAAAAGCATGGCATGAGGTATAACCTGGTAGTGCTGGGGTGCTCTCGGGAGCCCTGAACCAGGTTTCTGTTACTGCACAGATATCGATGTTCTCCATGCTAAGAAGAGTTTCGAGTGCATGCATCTTGAGGTTTAGACTTCTGGCATTGAGTAGCATTACTCTTAGTTTCTTATCCCTTGTGATACCTATGGAGGTGGGTTTGACTTTTGAGCCTTGCCTAAAAAAGACACTATGGGGGTAGCAAGAGCCTTTGCCAATATCCAAAAACCCACGGGTGACAGGTGCAAGCCATCCCTAGCAAAGCATCGTGGCTTGTCGAGCATATCATCCCAAGCTGATAGGCATTGGATCCCCTTTGAATGACACCAGTACTTAAGCCAATTGTTGAAATTGATCATCTTGTCTTCATATTGTGGCATAATTCTTGGTGAGGGTAAGATGCTACTCAAGGTCAGGGTCATACCGGCCTGGACTACATGCTCAGAGAGCTCCTCTATATCTCTTTTCATGTAGTCCAAGGAGGTACGTCTCAGGTCATTCACACCAGCATGGACAATGACTGAGTCATATTTGTACTTGCCTTGGAGTGACCTGAGTGCTTGTGTTATGTGGCGGATCCTAGCGCCCGACAGGCTGCTCACCGTGACCCTGTCCTTGTTCAGCCTGGTGAGCGGGACGTCAGTGTGCCTGACAATAGAATCACCTATTATAAGTGTATCAGGTGTGTTGTTTAGTCTTAAGGACTGTGACTGTTCAGCACACTGGCTTTGTGAGATATGTGTTGCACGTGTTTTGTTTTGGGGTAGCGGTTGCTTGGGTGTCTGCTTTGGAAGTCTCTGCTGCTTAGGCAGATCTTTATTTAGAGCCTCCGAATATGTTTTTTTGTTTTTATGTGTTTGGTTTGCTGTCGTGGTAGGTCTATGTGAGACTGGAATTGTAGTGAGTGTGGTTTCCTTCTCCTCCTGACTGGTTATGCCAGTACTGAGTTGAGAGAGCTTAGTCTCCAGTTTGGCTATATGGTTGCATCTCTCACATGTGTTGGAATTTGTTGCGAGGAGGAGAGGGTTGTCTGTGCAAATGAGGCAGTTGTAACATTGCCTCAAGTTTCCCAGATTCACCAGCTGGACCGGAGAGGAGATTGACAAATGACCTTTGGACATGCTAGAATAATATTGGGAATTCCTTTATAATTGAAAACAAGGGCCAGTGGGGAGTGAGGGTGTAGTGCTTTTAATTTTTCGTGCTGACTTATATAATTGCTTTAGTGAGCAAGTGCCAGGTACCTTAAGTGCAATGTGTTACAGGTAACTTAAATGCAAAAATGACAAACAGTAACTTTCTTTCAAGTGAAACAAGGAAATAAGTACAGTAAGCAATGCAGATATCACTAGTGATCCACAGAAGCGCCGAGAAGCCGCGTATTAGGTGGAATTAGCATTCCAGGGAAATAACAAGCAAACAAACAACAAGCATATAAACAAAGCTAGATTCAGCAGGCCTGGATCTAGTCTATGCTACAGCAAACAAGGTGTACCAATTTCAGTAAGATACAGTTCAAATATTCAGGCACTATAAACCTTTAACAAGAAATTCCCAGCTCAGAAGGGAGGAGTCCAGCCTCTTCTCCCACAAGAGTGCAGACCACGAACCTTCTTAATGTAAAATAACTGGCCTGAAGCCCAAGTGCTTAAACCAGAACTAATACACTTTAAGAATAACAGATACTGGGCTCTCAATCGGCAGTTCCCAACTTAGAAGGATGAAAGCTACCTGTCCTGCCACCACAGTGCATGCCACAAACCTTCCTAATGTAAAACAACTGGTCTGAAGTTCAAGTGCTTAATCCAAAAGACTTAGAATGATAGCTACACTTAAATCAAGTTACTGCCAAGCAGTAATAAATAAAATTGAATACTTTAGAGAATGCATGGATTAGTGCTCAAGTTACACAAACAAAGCTAGATCCAGCAGGCCCGGATCCAGTCTATGCCACAGCAAACAAGGTGCACCAACTTCAGTAAGAAGCAGTCCAGATATGCATGCACTATAAGCCTTTAACCAGAAATTCCCAGCTCAGAAGGGCATAGTCCAGCCTCTCCTCCCACAAGAGTGCAAACCACAGACCCTCTTAATGTAAAATAACTGGCCTGAAAGCCCAAGTGCTTAAACCAGAATTAATACACTTTTAGAATAACAGACACTGAGCCCTCAATCAGCAGTTCCCAACCTAGAAGGATGTAAGCTACCTGTTCTGCCACTACAGTGCAGACCACAAACCCTCTCAGTGCAAAACAACTGGTCCGAAGCCCAAGTGTTTAAACCAAAAGGATTAGAATGAGTTACACCAAGCAGTAATAAATACAATTGAGTACTTTTAAGATCATGCAAAAGTAAAATAAAGTAGGTAGAAACACAAGTACAGTAAAAGCAGATGATTTTTTTTTTCTGAACAAGTGCTGAGATCAAAGAAACAGATTTGAGTGCTGAAACTAGAAAACTGGCTAGTTATAAGAAAAAAAAACTAAGCTAGAAGGCTTCCCTCCAACACAGAAGGGCTTGGGGGCTCAGAAGCCTACAAATAGTCTATACCACTTAAAAGGAAAGGCAGAAAACAAGCTTAATTTTTTTTCTGTTTCCCAGATGCTCTCTTTGTACACAGTAGGAGTGCCTGAAATCAGAATATGATCTCACTGCACTCAGTTGAGTGAGCAAATGAGATGGGCCCAGAAGGAGTATCCAAACACAAATTTACAAGAGGGGCGGGCAGTTTCAAGGCCACTAAGTTTAACACCAAAACAAAAACAGGGAGGGTAGGTGGGACTAACTGAAGAGCAGAGTCAAAACTTCCAGTTCAGTTAATATTCCTGCAACACAGTTAAAATCAATTTAAATACTGTATTTTTTGAAAAAAAAAGTGCAGATAAAGGTACTTAAATTCTCTTATACTTCCAGTTGAATACAGCTAGTTCTTAGCCGTATTCAAGCAACCAGACAGCAATTGGATGATGAGGGAAATGATGTGGGAACACAGAATTGCATTCTGGTAACATAAATGTACAGTATGACATTCCTAGGACATGTGGGAGGGAGAAACACTTTGGCCAAAGGCGACCACTCCTCTGCAGCATGCCTCACATCCATGTCACTCAGATGCCAACCATTACTCTGTTGAAGGGCGGTCTCCATGAATTGCTGTGAAATTGTCACCTAATATGGATCACTGCCATTGTGGAGCTTGCTAGATCAACCTTGGATATCTATGTTACTTAACTTTGAACATTTTATTGTGACAGAACAGCTGTGCTCCTAATCACCATGAGGTCAGTACCCTAGTTAAATCCTACAAGGCTTGGGACACAAGGCATAGTACATGCAAAAGTCAAATGATTGCTCTGGTTGCTAATCAGGGCATCTACCTGGAAGAGGGTATGACAAGCCTATGAAATCTTGCATCATGTGGGACAACTGTGTGGATCAACATGCAGGCTGTGGCCTGCTTCTCATCTTGAGCTTGGTACTAATGTTTGGCTTCTGGTGAGAGTAAAAGAATAGGAACTTTGTATCCCAGCCGAGTGTGGCTTTGGTAAGACCAACAGTGGTAGTAGCTAGGCATCAGCAATTCAGGGCATTCCCTCTTTTCAGCATTCTTCACAAGGTAATTGTTTGTTTTTTTCAGTACACACTGCTTGATTAGTGTCTAACTGCAGAATAACTGTGTAAATGCTACATCCTTACCTTTACAGAGTGTATGTATTAGTTTCCCCTCCAGGGTTTGCCTGTGCTCTGCACTGACTCAGACACCTTGGATGACAATTTTTTTGGAAACCATGATGGAATTAACTCCAATACAAAATTGAGCATAGGACAACCAGCATGCAGTGACAAGCACAGTCCCCAGAAGTCTCAGTAGTCCCATATTTAAAGTCATGGAAAGAATTATCATGGAAATGATCATTAAAGATGCAGTACACCTACAGACTCTGGACCAAATGTGTTTGGTTATGTCAAGGGCAGGTCATACCTCTTCTACCTGGTGGACCTCATTGAGAGGTAAACAAAGCAATGGATGAAAGGAAAATTATTTACTCCATCTACAATGGCCTGACAAGGCATGTCTCACTATTAGGCCATCAGGCATTGTTAATAAACTGTAGAGATTAGTTACAACCTAGTATATCAGCTGGTGGATAGCCAAGTGGCTGACAGACATTATCCAGGACAATAGCATTGGGGAGTCCATTGCTACAATGAGGCCAGTCACCAGTGGACTCCCTCACAAACCATTCCTGGGACTGCTCCTTCTAAGCATTTACTTTTCTGCAGTCACAGCCACTGTCATTGGCCTCTGACTGACTAAATTTGCAGATGGTTGCAAATTAGGAGCTGTCATTGAATCCCACACTGACTCAACAGTTATCCAGCATGGTCTAACACAGACATTCAGTTGTTGTCAGAGCCATGGACTAACACTAAATGGCAAGGAATGCACAATACTATCCCTTGAGAAGTTATCCACTCTGGTAGCTATCGTATTGACCCACACCTCCAACAGTTGACCCAGTAGTCAGGCACTTATGGACACATAGATAGTGATCTAGCCTCTGACTGTCATGGATTGGTAATATTTGGGGATTCACTCTATGTTGCACAACCTATAAACAAAGGTATGGCATGTAAATCCAAGAAAGTCATTGTTCCACTGTATTTGGCATTCGTCTCACCTATCACTGAGTACAGTGCCACCTTTGGTATGTAACTAACCAGGCATATCCAACAACTGTAACATTCACAGAGGTTCAACAGTAAACCAATACACAGTGCACATAACATATCCTATGCAGACCGCATCAAGGCCATAACTGTGTATTCTGTCTCCTACATGCTTTAGAGGGGAGGTGTATGCCTGCCATGCATGGAGGTGCCAGACCCTACTGTGTAACTCATGCATATCCAAGAAAGAACTAGCAAGAGAATTTCCTGTCCTACACACATACACATTGGCTGTGGTATAAATAGGACATGCTGGAGAGAGAGACATATGTAGCTCAGAGACTACACCGATATGTCACAGGCTCCCCATCCATGTGAAACAGAGTTCCACCCTAATACAAATCATGAGCAAGTTACATGATAGGATGGGGAACACAACAATGATAACTGCTTTACGACATGTCTGTAGTGGGCACAGGGAAACCTTAGTTGGTTCATGTCCCATGCCCCAGCTTGTACAAGTCTCAGCTCCAAAAACTCTGCTTACACTTATCAAGGGTATCAGACCATGCAAATGTTGCACTCAATTTAAAATCTTTTTTTTTTCTTAAAATTGCATGTTACCTACCTCTGACATAGCACGCACGTGTTGGGGTCATTTATTGCACTGTTCTGACTAGTTTAATACTTGTGTGTCTCTGCTATCTTTAAACAAAAACAAAAAAACTTGCTATTTTCCCACTTTCTGTAATTTAAAAAAAGTTCAGTTACAGAGTTGCTGTTCTGAACTGTTTGTAAGTTTCTTGGAGGCCAGTGCTTACTTGGGCTAAAGGGAAGTCTCTGTGTTCACCAGTGGCAGTGGTTAACACTGAGCAGCTTGCCTGTCCCTGTAGGAGTGGTTACTGCCTAGAAACTGTAGTTTTACTGGCCATTTTGGGTCAATTCCAAACTCCCTGATCTCTCTTTCTCTTAAAACCCTGCAGCTGCATGGTGTTGGTGTCTTTCCAGGCTTGATAGTTGTTACTGAAGCACCTACCAAGGGGAGAAAACGCTGAGAGAAGAAAGGAGCCACTTTTGAGATTTTAAGCATTTTCTTCTGATTTATTTCTTAGAAAAACTGCATTGCCGCCTACTTTTTGACATTTTCTTGCTTGCAAAAGTTGATATCTGTGTTAGAAACAGTATTTAGAACATACCTAGAGCCTGTTTGTTGCATTTTTTGTGTTGCACTTAATTTAAAATCGTTTTTTCTTAAAATTGCATTTTACCTGGCTCTGACCTAGCACACAAGTGTTGGGGTCATTTATTGCACTGTTTGCTACTTGTGTATCTCTGCTATCCTTAAAAAAAAAAAACTTGCTATTTTCCCATTTTCTATAATTTAAAAATGGTTCAGTTACAGAGTTGCTGTTCTGAACTGTTTGTAAGTTTCTTGGAGGCCAGTGCTTACTTGGGCTAAAGGGAAGTCTCTGTGTTCACCAGTGGCAGTGGTTAACACTGAGCAGCCTGCCTGTCCCTGTAAGAGTGGTTACTACCTAGAAACTGTAGTTTTATTGGCCATTTTGGGTCAATTCCAAACTCCTTGATCTCTCTCTCTTAAAACCCTGCAACTCTCGTTTTGAGCGGTCTTGCGCACAGAACAGTGTTGGGCAGCGCCAGTTAGCAGGGGTATACTATACCTGGCTCCACAAAGTCTGCGCTGCAAATTTTCCCTTAGAACTAGGCAAGCCTCAACTCAAGTGCTTTAGATCAACTGCTCTTATTGCAGCACTTGCATAACCCAAATCAGCACTTGTCCAAATCTCCTAGAAAACACTATTATTTTCCAAATCTCCTAGACAGCACTATTATAATACAGAATAAGACCCTCGATCGTCCGCAAGACAAGTGAAATTTACTTTTCCAAGCATGTCCAGAGGTCATCTTCAGGTGGAATTGGGCATCCTGAGGCAATGTCTCAACTGCCTCATGTATACAGACAACCCTCTCTTCTTACCTCTAGACACAAACACTTGTGAGAGATGCAAATACACAGCCAGACTGGAGGCTAAGTGCTTTCAACCCATGACTGTAACAGACAGTCAAGAGGAGAAGAGACACACTAGCATCACACCACCAGTCACACATGGATCTACAAAACAAGCACTGGGCAAAACATACACATAAATACACAAAAACATATTCGGAGGCACTAGGTACCAATCTGTAAAAGAAACAGTGCCCTCCAAAGCAGACAAGCAAGCAACGTGCACCTCCAAACACAAGCCAGAAAACACATAATTCACCTCAGCAGTGTGCCTCATGACAGCCCCTAAGGCAAAACACCATACCCAACACTCTAGTAATAGGAGACTCTATAGTAAGGCACACAGATATTCCACTCACCAGGCTGAACAAGGAGAAGATTACTGTCAGCTGCCTGTCAGGTGCTAAGATCCACCACATAACACAGGCACTTAAGTCACTCCAGAACAAGTACAAGTATAACGCTGTCATTGTACATGTTGGTGTGAATGATCTAAGATGTACCTCCCTGGACTACATGAAAAGAAACATCGAGGAGCTCTCTGATCATGTAGCCTAAGCTGGTATGATCCTGACCTTGAGTAGCATACTACCTTCACCTAGAATGATACCACAATACAAAGACAAAATTATCAATTTCAACAATTGGCTAAGCTTCTGGTGTCATTCTAAGGGGATCCAGTGTCTGTCTGCCTGGGATGACATGATAGACAAGCCTTGCTGTTTCGCCAGAGATGGTTTGCACCTGTCACCCCTAGGCTTTTGAATACTGGCCAAGGCTCTTGCAGTCCCCATAGTGCCTTTTTTAGGCAAGGCTCAAAGGACAAACCAACCACCATAACCAGCACAGGTAACCAAAAACTAACGGTAATGCTACTCAATGCCAGAAGTCTCAACCTCAAAATGCATGCACTCGAGGCACTCCTCAGTATGGAGAAAATTGATGTTTGTGCAGTGACTGAAACCTGGTTCAAGGCTCCTATAAACAAAGGTATGGCATGTAAATCCAAGAAAGTCATTGTTCCACTGTATTTGGCATTCGTCTCACCTATCACTGAGTACAGTGCCACCTTTGGTATGTAACTAACCAGGCATATCCAACAACTGTAACATTCACAGAGGTTCAACAGTAAACCAATACACAGTGCACATAACATATCCTATGCAGACCGCATCAAGGCCATAACTGTGTATTCTGTCTCCTACATGCTTTAGAGGGGAGGTGTATGCCTGCCATGCATGGAGGTGCCAGACCCTACTGTGTAACTCATGCATATCCAAGAAAGAACTAGCAAGAGAATTTCCTGTCCTACACACATACACATTGGCTGTGGTATAAATAGGACATGCTGGAGAGAGAGACATATGTAGCTCAGAGACTACACCCGATATGTCACAGGCTCCCCATCCATGTGAAACAGAGTTCCACCCTAATACAAATCATGAGCAAGTTACATGATAGGATGGGGAACACAACAATGATAACTGCTTTACGACATGTCTGTAGTGGGCACAGGGAAACCTTAGTTGGTTCATGTCCCATGCCCCAGCTTGTACAAGTCTCAGCTCCAAAAACTCTGCTTACACTTATCAAGGGTATCAGACCATGCAAATGTTGCACTCAATTTAAAATCTTTTTTTTTTCTTAAAATTGCATGTTACCTACCTCTGACATAGCACGCACGTGTTGGGGTCATTTATTGCACTGTTCTGACTAGTTTAATACTTGTGTGTCTCTGCTATCTTTAAACAAAAACAAAAACTTGCTATTTTCCCACTTTCTGTAATTTAAAAAGTTCAGTTACAGAGTTGCTGTTCTGAACTGTTTGTAAGTTTCTTGGAGGCCAGTGCTTACTTGGGCTAAAGGGAAGTCTCTGTGTTCACCAGTGGCAGTGGTTAACACTGAGCAGCTTGCCTGTCCCTGTAGGAGTGGTTACTGCCTAGAAACTGTAGTTTTACTGGCCATTTTGGGTCAATTCCAAACTCCTGATCTCTCTTTCTCTTAAAACCCTGCAGCTGCATGGTGTTGGTGTCTTTCCAGGCTTGATAGTTGTTACTGAAGCACCTACCAAGGGGAGAAAACGCTGAGAGAAGAAAGGAGCCACTTTTGAGATTTTAAGCATTTTCTTCTGATTTATTTCTTAGAAAAACTGCATTGCCGCCTACTTTTTGGCATTTTCTTGCTTGCAAAAGTTGATATCTGTGTTAGAAACAGTATTTAGAACATACCTAGAGCCTGTTTGTTGCATTTTTTGTGTTGCACTTAATTTAAAATCGTTTTTTCTTAAAATTGCATTTTACCTGGCTCTGACCTAGCACACAAGTGTTGGGGTCATTTATTGCACTGTTTGCTACTTGTGTATCTCTGCTATCCTTAAAAAAAAACTTGCTATTTTCCCATTTTCTATAATTTAAAATGGTTCAGTTACAGAGTTGCTGTTCTGAACTGTTTGTAAGTTTCTTGGAGGCCAGTGCTTACTTGGGCTAAAGGGAAGTCTCTGTGTTCACCAGTGGCAGTGGTTAACACTGAGCAGCCTGCCTGTCCCTGTAAGAGTGGTTACTACCTAGAAACTGTAGTTTTATTGGCCATTTTGGGTCAATTCCAAACTCCTTGATCTCTCTCTCTTAAAACCCTGCAACTCTCATTTTGAGCGGTCTTGCGACAGAACAGTGTTGGGCAGCGCCAGTTAGCAGGGGTATACTATACCTGGCTCCACAAAGTCTGCGCTGCAAATTTTCCCTTAGAACTAGGCAAGCCTCAACTCAAGTGCTTTAGATCAACTGCTCTTATTGCAGCACTTGCATAACCCAAATCAGCACTTGTCCAAATCTCCTAGAAAACACTATTATTTTCCAAATCTCCTAGACAGCACTATTATAATACAGAATAAGACCCTCGATCGTCCATAAGACAAGTGAAATTTACTTTTCCAAGCATGTCCAGAGGTCATCTTCAGGTGGAATTGGGCATCCTGAGGCAATGTCTCAACTGCCTCATGTATACAGACAACCCTCTCTTCTTACCTCTAGACACAAACACTTGTGAGAGATGCAAATACACAGCCAGACTGGAGGCTAAGTGCTTTCAACCCATGACTGTAACAGACAGTCAAGAGGAGAAGAGACACACTAGCATCACACCACCAGTCACACATGGATCTACAAAACAAGCACTGGGCAAAACATACACATAAATACACAAAAACATATTCGGAGGCACTAGGTACCAATCTGTAAAAGAAACAGTGCCCTCCAAAGCAGACAAGCAAGCAACGTGCACCTCCAAACACAAGCCAGAAAACACATAATTCACCTCAGCAGTGTGCCTCATGACAGCCCCTAAGGCAAAACACCATACCCAACACTCTAGTAATAGGAGACTCTATAGTAAGGCACACAGATATTCCACTCACCAGGCTGAACAAGGAGAAGATTACTGTCAGCTGCCTGTCAGGTGCTAAGATCCACCACATAACACAGGCACTTAAGTCACTCCAGAACAAGTACAAGTATAACGCTGTCATTGTACATGTTGGTGTGAATGATCTAAGATGTACCTCCCTGGACTACATGAAAAGAAACATCGAGGAGCTCTCTGATCATGTAGCCTAAGCTGGTATGATCCTGACCTTGAGTAGCATACTACCTTCACCTAGAATGATACCACAATACAAAGACAAAATTATCAATTTCAACAATTGGCTAAGCTTCTGGTGTCATTCTAAGGGGATCCAGTGTCTGTCTGCCTGGGATGACATGATAGACAAGCCTTGCTGTTTCGCCAGAGATGGTTTGCACCTGTCACCCCTAGGCTTTTGAATACTGGCCAAGGCTCTTGCAGTCCCCATAGTGCCTTTTTTAGGCAAGGCTCAAAGGACAAACCAACCACCATAACCAGCACAGGTAACCAAAAACTAACGGTAATGCTACTCAATGCCAGAAGTCTCAACCTCAAAATGCACGCACTCGAGGCACTCCTCAGTATGGAGAAAATTGATGTTTGTGCAGTGACTGAAACCTGGTTCAAGGCTCCAGAGAGCACCCCAGCACTACCAGGTTACAATTCATATCATACCTTCCTTCTAGCCTCAGTTACCGGATCACAGTACAAAGGGCGGAGGTGTATCCATATTCATCTAGGATACCCATATCTCCAGGTTAGTGGCACAGCATGTTGCCCCAGAGATCATCCATGTGCAACTATCAGCAGGCAAAACCACATTTCAAGTCATAGCCTGTTATAGATCGCCGAGCATGTCCCAAGATGCTCACTCAGCATTCCTTGAGGCACTGGAAAATATAATGGTCCTACCCAACACCATCATTTTGAGTGATTTCAACTACCCTGGTATAGACTGGGTGAACTACCAAAGTTCTAACTCCTATGCCCAGCGGTTCATAGAATTTATAAATTCAAATGCCCTTGAACAACTGGTATGTTCTCCCACTAGAGGGGACAACATATTGGACTTAGTCATCACAAATATGGGCACCCAATGTACCACACCTGTTATCACTCCCTCCCTGGTCAGATCAGACCACAAACTGATAACCCTAGACATCCTCACCCCTCCACCTCCCCCAGTCAAAGAAACCATTGTAAAAAAACTTTCCAAAGCAAACTTCAAACTACTTGTGTCAGAAGTGGAAAGCTTCACTATTCCCATGCAGAAGGATAATGATATCCAGGATGCAGAATCCTACACCAAGGCACTTTATATACATATTCAGGATTGCATGGACCATGCTATCCCAAATAAAACCAAGACTCCTTCCTCAAGCAAGAAGAAACCAGTCTGGTGGATCCCGGCCATAAGCAAACTATACAATAAAAGGAGGAGACTTATAGAAAAAAAGGCCAAATCTCAAGTAGAAAAATCTTCCCTGATTAGCTTTAGTAAGAAATTGAGGGGTCTCATCAAATCAACTAAAGCAAATTTCAAAAAGAAAGTTGCCAAGGATAACCATAAGGCCTTCTATGGTTACGTCAAAAACCTAAATGGCAATGCTCAGGTCTGTTCTGAGCTAGTACAAAATGGAACAAAATACATTGACCCCACTGACATTGCCAACATCTTGGCTGACAGGTTCAGTGCAAATTCCCCCACCACCACCTACAGGGCTATTACTATTCCAGGGGATTGTGTAACTCCAATTATTACTGATATGTTGGTTAATAAGGCTCTATCTAAAGCTAAAAGCACTGCCTCCATGGGACCATATGGTGTCCCGGGCTGTGTCATACGTGAGCTCCAAAATGAATTAACCCCGCATCTGAATACCCTGTTCAGTCTCAGCCTCTCAACAGGATATGTGCCCATAGAATGGCGCACAGCAACGGTGGTTCCGCTGCACAAGAGTGGGCCCACAACCAACCCTGGGAACTACCGACCAATAAGCCTGACCAGTCTGATCTGTAAGGCAATGGAGAAAATCATTATGGAACTCATAAATGGAGAAATTGGGAACCTCCAAACACTTGACCCCACACAATTCGGATTCGTCAAGGGCAGATCATGCCTCCTGAACCTGGTGGACTTCTTTGAAACAGTTACTCAGGCTATAGATAAGGGAAAGGAGGTACACACGGCTTACCTTGACCTTTCTAAAGCATTTGACACCATTCCCCATTTGGGTATTATTGATAAACTCACCAATCTGGGCATAAACCCTTACGTCACAAGATGGATCGCAAACTGGCTCTCAGACAGATCCCACAAAGTAAGAGTAGCGGGATCTATGTCCGAATCCAGACCAGTAATGAGCAGTGTACCTCAGAGCTCTGTCCTGGGACCCCTCCTGTTTGTCATATACTTCTCAGAAGTACAGGCAAGCACTGAAGGGCTGTGGCTGACCAAGTTTGCGGACGACTGCAAACTGGGTGCTATAATAGAGTCTCCGGCTGACATGGATATCCTCCAGAAGGGCCTTAATGAGACTGATGCATGGTGTCAAAGCCATAGTCTCAAGCTAAATGCTAAAAAATGCATAGCAATCCCCTTTGGAAAAAAACAGAGTACCCATGAACTACCACATAGGAGGTAACCCTCTGAAATCTGAAGTAGTAATAAGGGATCTAGGGGACCCAAGTAGATAGTCAGCTTTCCTTTGATAACCATGTTGCCAAGGTGGTTAGAAAATCCTTCTCTGTGACCCATCTGATCACAAAAGGGTTTGCATCAAGATCTGAGGATGTAGTGGTCCCCCTATACTCTTCCCTCATTAGACCCATTATTGAGTACAATGCACCAATTGGAATGTACCTGGCTAGGCATCTCCAGCAGCTGGAGAGACCACAGAGGTACCTCACTAAGAGGATTACTGGCCTCAAACAGTTGCCCTATGCAGCACGATTGAAAAAAACTAAGGCTTTTCTCTGTTGCATACCACCTTCTCAGAGGCGATTTCTGTCTAACATACAGAGCCATGTCCAACCCAGAACTGTTGAACATGCTCCATCTTAGCAAAACCAAATCCACTCGAGCTACACACTCTAGGGATATAAACCTCAGAACAACAATGAATAGAACATGCTGGAGGGATAGATTCTCTTCACAAAGACTTCCCTTGCTATGGAACAAGGTCCTGATCTACATAAGACAGAGCCCCTCACTATCACTCTTCAAGAGGAACCTTGATGAGTGGATGGGTAACAGAAAGTTCACACCAGGGATCATACCAACAGCTCTACTAGAAAGGGGCCAAGGGTACTAGCTGCTAGATCAAGGGCCTATGGAACTAACCAAAGGGTCGATGAATACCACACAACATGGCTGGTCTAATATATGCCTTCGGGCAGATAGCCCAGAACCTACCTATGAACCTATGTTAAGTTTAGGGATGCATGGCTAGGCTGAAAGAAGCCCTTGTTTTTGTTAGCCTATTATACACATATGAACCTATGGAGACATGCACATATACTGTTTTACTGTTCTGATGACATTTTTCTTCTGTGCTGTCATTTCAGTCTGTGCTCTGATGCTGATGGGTTTATTGTAGATGTGTACCCATACGTATGTGCTACACAATCCTGGAAAAGTGAACAGTTCCACAAGGAACCTTTCATTGTGTGACTACACAGCCATTATAACAGCATCCAATTTAATGGACACAAAATAATGGGGTTTACTCATTACAAATGGCAATGTACAATATCTGCAACTGACCATTACAAGTAGCATGTCAAAGGCAACAATGGATAAAACAAATACATATTAATTTAGATAGTCACCCTGTGCATCAGACACATAGCTTCATTTCTCTGCATCAACGAGAAGGATGATTGGGATGTGGTACATGTATCATTACTTGCACAGGTTGTTGTATGGGGGTGCAGGACACATAGGCTGACCCCATAAGTTGGCAAATGTGTGTGTGAGTCAGAACGGGAAGCAGGCAAGACAGACCATGTAAATGTGGCATGTGTGTCTGTAAGTGACCTGAATGTGACAGTGGTGTGTGAGTGTCTGTGTCAACACAGCCAAGCTCAGTGCTAGTCCTATGTGTCTGTATGTTACACAGCTTTGAGCCATATGTGGTAGAGCTGACAGTTCATTGTCTCCACCCCCAAACATGAGAACTGGCTCTGCCAGGAGCTGAACTGGCACATCCATGCCCAAGGTCAGATGCTGGGCTACTGCCTGAAGGTGACTGCTGTCTGTAGAGATCTTGGCCTCCACAGGAATGTCCTGGACCAACAGACAATGACCTGCCATGTCTTGGTGTGGACAGCACACTCCCCTCTGGAGCAATGGATATACTGCCACTACAGGACCATGATAGTGCATGGCCACGTGGACTCTCAGCAGATGTAGTTGTTGACTTACGTCCATGATTCAGTGCAAAACTCCAACCAGATGTTCTATTACAGACAATGTGTGTTCCAAGGCATATACTGTGCGATCTGTCTCAGACTGTCTTTCCACTGCATCAGTCAATCAATCCAGGGTATCAGCAACATGGTGGAGGCAGCCACAGATGTCAGACTGTGCTGCATCCATAACCCTAAGCATTCATCTGGAGTTCCTTTTGGAACATGCCTGTGCCTCCATGATGGCCCTAAACATATGCCAAGTGACACATGATGAAACACCTGCAACTGGTGGTAGAGGGGCAGCAGGCCTCCTATGAGTACCCCTATCAATCCATCTTTGTGGAAGCTCACACACTGCTTGGCTATAGCCCATGTTGACACTCACTACAGCCACAGTAGTCACACTTCCCTGTTCAATGTCCCCACCCTCCAACTGTCCAATATCTGTGCCCTCAGGGTACTGGGAATGTGTAGGTATTCTGACTGCATACAGTGATAATGAGGGTGGATGAGGAATGTAAATCTCTGTGAAGGATTGAGCTCCTGCAACCCCCAGCTGTGCATCACTTTAGCTTCCATCATCATCAGAGTCTGAAGAGACACTGACATCAGGTTGTGAAGGGGACAAAAACCAACCTCTCTGCTCACCTGTGATAAAAAGGGAAAAGCATTACATTAATACCTGCACTATTATGCTCTGCAGTACTATGTTGCAATATATGTTAAACTGTATGCACTGCTGTCACTATTATGCACTTTTATCACCTACAACTTCATATAGTAGGACATGAGGACATTATTTTCTAACCCACATCTATAATCATTAGGAAATAAATGTTCTTTAAACAGGAATCTCATGAGTGAAACATAAATGATGTACACTGTCGACATTCTGCAAAACTCTGCACAGTTTACAGTTATGGCAATCTGTAATGTCCTGACAATACTGTGAAATCAATCAGTGCACATTCCAGCCGGTGGATGGCCGATTGGAAAATGTGTGAAAGCAGTGCAACAGGTTCTCACAATTGCAAATCGGAGATATGCAAAACACACAATACCTCTCCCCTTTTTGACCCATAGTAGCACTTGTTTAGGTGGTAGAGTGGTCGGAAATGTTGTATTCAGTGTTTTGTATGACATTCCGACCATTCGCCACTTCGAAAATTCAACATTCCGATTCAGCGTTACACCCATTCTATGTTGGTGTGGATGCTCAAATGAATGTATGCCAAACCAATTACTATGGTCACACCTACAAGGCATATGTATGAGTCTAAACTGTGTATAGTCAGAAAATATCTGTACAGTTGGCAATCATTTAGACAATATATCAATCCAGCCAGCAGGCCTGTGATGGCACTTGAGTGAATACAGTGAACTACATCTACATCTCTGAAAAAACAAATGTGTACTTACCAGCAGCAGGAGCATGGCTTATTTCTATTCCTGAAAGTCCTGGAAAAATGTGAGGGAGAGGTAATGTACAACAGTGCATGTCACAGTATAACAGGGCTAATTCTTCAAAATATCTCAGATTTACATTAGCTGCTATGTTAACAGGTATGTGGATCACAAACTGTGTATGAGCTTAAAACTGCAGCTAATCTCCTCCCAAAACACCTGACAGCCATGTAAAACTATGTGCACCTGACACACTGAACACTACATTATTCAAATGCTGATCCAACTAAGCATACCTGGATGATCGTCTTGAGTGGAAATGATTGCACTTACATCCACAACATATGGAGTGATGGATGCCTGAGAGCTGTCCCGTGTTGCAAGGTTCACCAGGAATTCTTCAGAGGGTGACAGAGGTTTTTCTGCTGCAGGCCCACCACCAGTGACATGACAATCCTTGGCCATGTCTGCTGCATGTCTGTGTGCCAAGTTGATCATGTCATCGGCACAGTGTCACACCTGCTTATATGTGAGATTCTGGTGACCCACAGCATTAATGTTGTGCACCAGTTTGTCCTACAAGGCTGGCCACTCTTGCCTATTTGTCCTCCCTCTGGACAGCAGGACTTAGTGGTGTTGTTTCAAGGCCTCAAAAATTAGGGCATTTTCAGCCTCAGTAAAAGATGGACAATGTATGATATGCATGATATCTCCTGAAATTCAAATAAATGAGAATACATGCCAGGATCACATACATGGGAGTACAGTATGTAAAGATACAACAATAAAGGAAGCCTATTGGTATTTCCCACCTGATTACACATCTCTTAATCAACAGTGTGCCAAACATAGAAAGGTTGTAGAAGTAACTAAGATAATAGTGATAGTGACCCACTGCTGTTTATGGCATGACAGATACTCATGTATGATCACAAAATAAATACAGAAGTCCATCATAGTGTACCCCATAGCAGGGAACCCCCCCACCCATAACATGTATAAACAACAGTGCCAACCAAATAGCAGGGTACTACGACAATTGCTAACAAAGGAAGTATCCAGGAGATTTGTAACCAATCAATGGTTGAATTTTATTGGTTGATGAGATTAATTTGTAGTATAAATTAAAGGTTTTAGGATATGCTGGTCATCTGATGAAGTCATTTAATGACGAAAACGCAAGTGATTATTTGTTCAAGGCGTTTATGGAATACAAGTGTCTTTGTGGTTCGTGCAATAAAACTGTTTAATCTGCTTAAGCTGGTGGCTTGGAGTCGTTCATCGTGAATACTGCTTGTTTGTTTGGTTACAAGTCTTTTTGGGCAGTATTTCCATTTAATTTTTTATTCTAAGTATCCAGGAGACCTGTGTACCTAGTTAACACACAGCATTATACCCTTGCTGTACTCTACATCCACTGTAGGTGTAACACAGCTGGAGATCAATGGCATGTCATCAGTACAGCTCTAACAAAGACTTACTCATGTAATCCCCATTTCCCCTAAGTATATTCAAACATATGCATCATGTTGAAAACAAAATGGTTACATACCTGATGGAGTACAAAACTCGTCTGTTGAAACATACAGCTATATGAGCACTGAGTGAACGAGATAAGCATACAAGCTAACTGTCATGCACAATCGTTCCCCTAGCTAGGTGTTTGCCTTTTTAATATAGTTCACATTAGCAGGTGATTGCCTTTGAACCAATATGTGGTTCAGGAATGCTACATGCAGCATACACAGCTGATTTGCAGTATAATCAGCCAATCCCATGCAACTATCAACAATATATAGATTCCAGCCCCTTTCTCAGATTTTGGGTTGGAAATTACTGGGTTAGGTATTATGTCAGCACAGAGAGATTGTTTGTCGCAACTACTTGTTACATACAGATGTGTGTGCTACAGGCTGAAGCTGCTGCTGCTGCAGGCAATAGGCATAGTTAGAGAGGCTGCAGAATGTGCAGGGACCAATACTTAACAGTAACTGTGTGATCTGTGGCAGCATTTGTCTACAGCCCGAGCCTGATTGAGGGAACCCATCCTATTGTAAAGTAAGGTATGTGTTTAATGTAGGTATGTTAGCTAAGGATATCATTAACAGAATAAAGAGAAACATGCTTGTTGTATCCTAGAACAAGGTAGAGGGTACATTAACCATTATGTCAACCAGTCAGATAACTGCCAAGTCATGTGTTATGTCATGGCAGTCATCTAGAATGTGTGTGCTGGCAACCATGGCTTCTAGCAAGAGTTCCATATATGTATGTAATTTGTGCTGCTATGGTTTTCTGTAATATCACTAGCAAATCATTGTGGGTTCCAGTCTGATATGACTGGGCCACATTTAAGTTAAATAATTCAAAATCCTCTGGGAATTCATACTGATGCATGACTTGACATTCTGTGCTCTTTCTAGTATTGTAATAGGAAATCTGAAATCACCTGACACAGTTACACAGCACTATATGTAGAAAGCAATACCAGCCAGAACTCAAACCCAGGACCTACTACACAATGGATCATGATTCAATGTATCTAGTCACTGGGATAGTGAAGGGAACTGGAATATCTTCAAATATACTGCAAGGGTGCTTCGCTGTCTGGTTTTATGCACTGCGAAGCACTGCAGAACTACAATTGAATACATTTGGTTTCTATTTTTAGCTGTCTAGTGGATGTCTCCTGCTCAAGTACACCTCGCTATGCCTAGCTAGATAACCTGCCCCATCGGGCAAACAAATACATGTAAAAAGAAATATTAATATTGAATGCAACTGGTTTCAATTTTTAGATGTCTCACAGATGTCTACTGCTTAAGTACATCTGGCAACACCTAGCTTAGCAGCACTCCGCATTGTGCAAACAAGCACAAAAAGAAAAAAAAAATAGTGAATTAAAAAGTAATTTCTTAACACTGAATGCATCCAGTTTCTATCTTTAGATGTCTAGCAGATGTCTGATGTATATGTGTGAACAGCTAACCATAGCTGAGGAATGTGCCTCACCATGCAAACAAGCAGATAAATGTAAAAAAAAAAAATAAAATGCAATTTAATTACATAATATGCCTTGTACACCTTTTAACCAAGGTGGACAGGCCGGAAGATATATGGCTGCAATATAAGTCTTACCCAGATTCAATATCCATGTTGCTGTGACCTCTCTTAGGCATGCACCATAATTAATATGTATGGCATGCTGCCAAGGGAGAACCATGGCCATGTACATGGATACATTAGAGCCTACACAGACTTTATTGAATCCTGGGGTGTGTCTTTCTTAAAAAGTATATATGTTAAATACCAATGTATTAGGAAAACTAGGATACTTAGATGGAGTTTATATATTTCCAGGTAATATGGAATAAGAATCAGTGGATATTTATTTTCAGTTTTATTTGGGGTACAATAATATATCCATTGAGAAGTGATATCATTTTTAATAGAAAGCAAAAAGGGGAGTTAATTTTGAAAAACCCTATTGCATACCAGACATTTATGCATTTGTTCTGTATAATTATAAAATCAAGAGACAGAAAAATAGGGCATGAGAATGCTGCAGGTAAGATATAAGGCAATATGGAACAAAGAGGGGAAAAAACAGAAAAGACAGAAATTAAAGAATATATGAATAAAATAAAGTTATGGAAAATACCAACAGGAAAGTGTGATATTAAGAGAAATGAATGGCATAAAATGTAATGGAAAATAATTAATATATATTTTTATTTATTTATTTATGTATTTATTTATTAATTGTACATGTGTTTACTGGAAAAACCCATCTGGACAAGCTGCCCTTTTTCAGCAGAGGCCCGGGGAGATACTCTCTGCATTAACAATAAACAGAAGGTTGTACAATTGTAGTTATACAAAGAGACAAATACTTCATAGGTACAGAGATATAAAACAAACATATCACATTTTATAATTTCCGCACAATATTTTTCAGTGTAGAGTGTTTAGTTTAGTAGTGATCTTAGACCAGATGTTGATGAAACACAGTCAGGGGGTAGCAGTACACAGGTAGTAGATATCTTGAAGTAATCTGTAGCAGATCTTGGGGCCTTGTTGGCTAAAGGATATCTTTGATTAGATTGGGCTAGAGCAAGGGCATATTAAAGTTATGATTAAGTGTGTTTTAAGGATCTCTTTGAATTGTGTAGTATTCGTGGTTGTTTTTATGTTTATGGGGAGAGAATTCCAAAGTTTAACTATGCAGTTAGAATAGAGAGCTTCTCCAGCAGTGCTGTTAGCTTTTGTAATATTTGTTGTTGGAACGAAGAGGACGACTGACAGAGCATGGTTGAAAGAGGTTATGTAGAGCAGGAGTTTTGTCTGGATAATAGAGCAATTGATGGGCTATGGACAGTTGGTTGTAGGCTAAGAGGTTGGGCAATTCTAACCAGGAGAGCTGTTTAAGAGCTGTGCAATGGTGAGATCTAAAAGTAGATTCTGCGGCAAACTTCGCAATTTTATTGTAGCAGGTGTCTAGTTTGCTTAAGTCTGATTTCTTGATGTTTGTGAATATAGGTGATGCACAGAGAAGACTAGAGACTAAGTGAGTTCTGGCTTTGATGGCTTATGTATTCTTTGTGAGGATTTTTTTTTATGTCTACATAGTAATCCAATTTTTCTATTGCTTGGGTTTTGTGTATGTTGAATTTCATGTTGCTATCTATGATTACTCCAAGAAGTTTGGTATGGGATATTGTGGAAATGATTGCATTGTTGATGACATTCTAAAGGAAGGGGGGGGGGGTCATTGTGTCTTGTGGGGTGAAAAACATACGTTTAGTCTTATTGGGGTTAAGAATAAGTTGGGTGTTAGACAACTAAGATTCAACCTCTAGGAATGACTGCTGGATGAAGTTGTAGTGTAGGAGAAGCACAAATTAGGGTAGAACCATCTGCATACTGTATCAGAGAACCAATTAAGGTAGCAGTATGTAGGTTGTTAGTAAAAACGGTGAAGAGGAATGGCTCCAAGATGGAGCCCTGTGGTACTAAAGTGACTGGCAGGAGTGGCAAGAGATTTTGTTGTCATTTAACTGATTGTTGTCTTCCAGCTACGTAGACCTGGAACCAAGTTATAGCAGAGTGGCTAAGATTAAGGTTGGAAAGAACTGTTAGAAGATTGTTATGAAAATCAGTATTGAAAGCCTTAGATAGATCATGAAATATGGATGACACTTATTTGCCTTCATTTCTAAAGTGATTTACTGTGTTAGTGAAAGCCATCAGAGCAGTAGTAGTGCTATGTTTTGGCCAAAAACCTTGCTTAGTATTAGACAAAAGATTGTTCGCTAAGAGATAGTTAAGTAATTGAGAGTGAATGCATCTCTCTAAGAGTTTTGATAGGGATGATAAGATTGCAATAGGATGGCAGTTGGATTGTTCTGTTGAGTTACTACCTTTATGCAATGGGAATATGTGTGATATTTTTCAAATGGGTGGCACTTTTTGTTCTGAAATGGAGCTATTAATGAGAATGGAAACAAGGTTATAGATGGCTTTGGCAGAGATTGTTAGATTTTTGGCAGATAGTTGACCTGCTGCTAGTGTTGTTGCTTTAAGATTTTTTAGATATTTTTTATAGTATATACGGAGACCAGCTGGAAGGAAAATATATTTTTATCCTGAATACTTTTTAAGTATGGTGGAGTAGGTGTAGAGCTGTTGTTCTTTGTAAGGGCCAATATCTTTTCAATGAAGTATTTACTGAATTGTGTTGTGTTTTGATACTTTATTTAGTGTTGTTGGTTGATGGTGAAGGTGTATTAGCCTGCCCAGTTTGTAGAATTGTTTTGTATAACAGACCAGAATTTGTGAGGATTATTTAGGTGTTTAGTTTGACTGGTGGTGTAGGGGTTAATTTTGTCCTGTCTGATTTTTTTTTTTTGTTTGTTTTTTGAATTTTGGCTTTACTGTAATGTTCTAGATTATTTTGTTTATTTATTGTGTTTTTACTGGTGTTCCAATTATCCGAAGCTTTGCCTCTTATTTTTAGTAATGGTCTTGTTTCCTTGGTTTACCAGGGTGTGTAGTTGGATTTTATTCTTATTGTCCTGGGAGGGGCAAGACTATCCAGTATCCTAAGGAAAGTGAAATTGAAGAACTCTATGGCATCCTCTAGATGGAAGAACTTAAGAGGTGGCTAGTTACAGCATTTTATATGAAGTCAGCAGGGGAGAAATGTCTTTTGTTATAAATCTGGTAATAAGCATTGAGTTTAGATGGATTCAAGGGATGTCTGAGTAAATAGTTTGGATAGTTGTCACTAAGGGAGTCTGGGAGACACCCGAAGTACAGAGAGGGTAGAGGTCTGTTAGTTAGAGTCCAGGATGGACTGCCTCTTTGATGATTTGTCAACTCTGGTAGGAGATTTAATTATCTAAGAAAAGCCGTAGAGACTTATGTGGTTAGTAGGTCTAAGAGAATCACATGTATACCAATCAATACTGAAATCCCCCAAGTATGATGATTTCCTGTGGTAGGGTGTGTGATGCCCACTGGAGAATTTGTTCAAATGTGTTGTGATTGTTACCTGGGGGAATATAGGCTACTACTATATTTAGGTGTTTTCTTGAATTAATTCTTAGTTTTGTAAACAGTATTTCTACATTGTTAAAGTTTAGGGCACTTTGATTAATGGGTTCTAGGTTGAGGCACTTTTTGAACAGAGTAGCTATGTAGTCTCCTTTTTTGTTTGAGCTATCTACCCTAAGGATAATGTATCCTGGAGGTATGATATCATTATCACTAATGTGAAGCTTTTGCCAGGTTAATGTTATTATGGCAATGTCTGGTGAGTAAAGAGCTATGGTTACATGAAAGTCTTGTACTTTAAATATACTTCTGATGCTATATTAAGTATTAGTAGGTCAGCTCCTTTTCTGGGAGTGTTGAAGAAATTTTGAGGTTGAGACATGGGTTGGGAGATTGGGTGAGTTGTATTAGTTTTGGGTACGACGTTGGTATGTATGTCTCCATTAAGAATAAGCTGGGATGCAATGTGTGTAATAAGTTTTAGAAATTGTGTAATTCATTTATTATGTGTGATGGAAATGCATCGGGTAGGTTTAAGAGAGAGAATAATATAAGAAGTCTGATGGTTGATGTGTTGTAAATGGATGGTGCTATTAGGATAGAATTTTGAGTATTTTGTTCAGGGGGGTGGGAACAGGGTAGTATAGGTAGTAAATGGGTTATTAAGGATGGTATGATAGGCAGTGTAGTGGGCAGTGATTGTGAGGAAAATTAGGAGAGTGGAATATGGCTAGTATGTTGGTGGAGGTATTACTTTGATGTATCCTTCTTAGCAGTAGTATTATTATTACCAAGAGTTAAAGGGTTTAGGTAGTGTGTAGACATACAATACAGGTGAATAATTGTTTCAATTGAGGTTGATATGGTAGCAGAGGTATCTGACTGGATGATTGAGGTAAGGGGTGTGGTTAGTTAAGTTTAAATGTAATTGTGTTGGGGTGGGTGGGAATTGGGGGGTAGGGGAGTGGAGTGAGTGGGTTGAAACCATGAGACAGCTGACCAGGAAGCAGACACAAAACAATCTGCAAAAACAATCAGTTAGTCAAGCATGCCTCAGGTCTGTGCACTGCAACTGTAATGTGGGTCCACTTACCAGTTACAGCTAAGTGAACACATTAAGTAACTATACACTACTGGAAAACAAAAGTCTGAGTTTCTGGCTTTGGGAGGAGGAAAAAAACTGGACTATAGTATCCAGACTAGTATGCACGCTGCTGTTCCACAAAATATAAAGGTTACTTATGTTTTCAAAGAGATTGGAGAGGGCATAGAATAGGACATACGCTGCAGGCTCTTTTCTCAGTTACTATTGATGCAGCAGTTGGAATGGTAGTCTATGGAAGATAGGATCCAAGCACCCAGCACAGAAAGGGGAAATAATACATGTGGTGCAGTGTTAAGGTACTGTAAAATAAAAGACAAAGAATTTTAGTGAGGGGGTAATGATTACACAGTGATGTTGCAGTTCAATGTCCATTAATTGTTCTAAAAGAATATCTACTATATAAAGTTATTGAGAAATAACACTATCAGACAGCTAACACATTGTTAGAAATAGTGACCAGCATATGCAATTATAGCAATGCTAAAGCTATAATAAGACAACAAAATATAGCATGTCTAGATTGCTATCACATTGGGTAAAATATTGAGCAGTGCATATAAATATTAAAACAGCCAGTTCATAATAGGTGACCATTACGGTACAGCATGAGAAGATTATCTATATCTCTACAGTGTTAAGATTTGTAACTTATAAAACAGCAATCAGGCAAAATTACTGTAGAAACTGTCATGCTGCAATAGCAACAGCAGACAATATGAAGCTCCTTTCTAGTTGGTTTTACATTACAACTGTTAGATCTGCATAGTCGTCTTGAACTGACATCAGAGATGTACTAGCAAAGAGAGTTCTATTCTCATCTAGCAACAACACTTAATAACAAATGGAACTTTGCTAGGGATATGTGCAATTATGAACTCAGAGCACTGAAAACCACAGAAATTACTTACATGGCAAGCACATTAGTTTCAGAAACAATGGAGATTCTAATGGTCCTAAAATACAGTGTTTGTAAATGGCCCCCTTTTTGTACCCAGCATTAGTAAACTCGGGTCGGATGATGTAAGCGGGGTAGGGGCCCAGGTCTACCAAAACCAACTAGTGCAGGGGGGCTCATAGAACAGTAAAAGGAGGGGCATAACACAGGCAACTGAAACTATGAGGTGGCTGACCATGAAGCAGACACTCTGCAAAAACAGTTATGCAAGCATAACCCAGGTCAGTGCACTACAACAGTAAAGTGGGTCTGCTTAGCAGTTACAGCTAAGTGAATGCATTAAATTAACTATGCACTACTGGAAAAGAAAAATCTGAGTTTTGGGCTTTGGGAGGAGAGGATAAACCTGGACTATAGCATCCAGACTGGTGTGCATGGTACTGATTCCCAAAATATAAAAGTTACTTATGTTTTCAAAGAGATTGGAGAGGGCATAGAATAGGGCATATGCTGCAGGCTCTTTTCTCAGTTACTGTTGATGCCGTGGTTGGGATGGTAGTCTGTGGAAGATAGGATTGAAGCTCCAAGCACAGAAAGGGGAAATAATACATACAGTGCAGTGTTAAGGGAATGGCATGCACACTAGTTTTAGAAATGCTGGAGATTTAATGGTCCTAAAATGCAGTATTTGTCTATGGAGCAAAAAATTATCCATGGAAAAATTAAGTGAATATGTTCAAAAATATATGTATGAAAGAAGTAAAACATTATACATTTCTTCATGAAGCAAGTTATTTTTTGTGAAGGTTATTGCTGAATAAGTTAATTGCAAAAAAACAATATTACGTGTTGGAATGGAGAAAATGTTATGTAGAAAAAACTACAAAACATTTTTTCTGAATGTAAAAATGATAAAAATTGCAGTTTTTTTAATGACTACAAGTTGAATAGACTTGAAGAAATAAATATTGTGATAGTGTTGTTCTGAGGGTCTATATCACCACATCAAAAGGTGATAAGTTTGAATGCCCTTTGTTTGAACCTAAAAGTCCAAAAACCATAAACAGCAAACTCATGGAACAGTGATTTTTTTCCCAGGGAAAAAAAATCACTGCTCCATGGAAAAAAAAAATCACAGCTTTAAAACAAACTTACATATACCAACTCCAAGATCACACTACAGTGGAGGAAATAGCAAACCTCCAAAGATGGCCCATAGATTTTTTGCCCTGGGAAAAAAATCGATGTTCCGTAACATCGCAGATTAGGGCTTACAGACTTTTCGGTTCGAACAAAGGGCGTTCAAACTTATCACCATTCAATCTGGTGATAAAGACCCTTGTTATGAATGTATGAAAAGGAAGGTAAAAGTGACTTTCAAAATAGATAAGATTTTACTTATTGCTGCATGGATGTTATGGAGAAAGACATGTAGAAGCTTATTATTTGAAAACAGACAGAGGATGAAGATGTGTTGAAAGAAATAAAGGGGTGGTTATGAAGAAAGGGATGGAGTTGTTGGATATATATTTTTTGTGAAAAATCTACATGTCCACAGCTGTGCTCATGTGTGTGCAACTGTGCACAGTTGTTTGCAACAATACACACGTATTCAGGCACTGTTTTTTTCACTACAAAAGACTCAGTTTAGCACTTAATGATAGATTCAAAGGTAGGACACTTTTTATGATCTTTTTTGACAAAGTCAATGTGTGAAAACACTTGGATATATCAAAAATAGTTCTCATCTTAAACATTTCATTTCACATGGAATCAGCTGATTAAAGTCATAATTCACATAGTCAGCTATGCATCTGCTGACCTTACTTAGAACACAATACAAAACTTTCTCTGTGATGAAGGTAGGCTATGCTCCACCTTTATTTATCAAAGAATAACTTATTATTTTTATTGTATACATTCCTGATGGTTCACTTTTTCTGTTCACACCAATCTGCTTAATCTTTACTTTGCCTGAATTTTTTATTGCTTCTTTCTCACGCTGACTGCATTGAACATTTGACCCCATTTACCAGTATGTCTTCATCATGTGTTTCTTTGTGTTATATGTTGTAATGGTGTACTCATTGTCATTGTCTATTAAAGTATTATGTTGAGCAACTCATTTTGTTGTTTTC
>NC_056741.1:991955857-991988357 GCF_019279795.1 Protopterus annectens
TCTTTGTTTATAAGTTCCATGATGATACGTTCCACAGCCTTGCAGACCAGGCTTGTCAGGCTAATAGAGCAGTAGTTCCCGGGGTCCGTGGTGGCTCCCCCCTTGTGGAGTGGGATAACCATCGATGTGCGCCATACAGCAGGCACAAAGCCTGAGTTGAGGCTATGATTGAACATGGTACTTAGGTGGAGTGCCAGTTTGTTCTGTAGTTTGTGTAGAACGCAGCATGGGATGTTGTCTGGTCCCATGGATGGTGTGTTCTTCGCTTTGGAGAGTGTGGTTTTTACCCATGCAGCTGTGATTATAGGAACTTTGAATTCTTCCAGTATAGAGATGTGCTCTTTAGGGGGTGAGAGGGGGGTAAAGTTAGCACTGAACTGATCTGCCAGGATGTTGGCAATATCAGTTGAGTCTGTATATTTAGTGCCATTATGCTGTAACTCAGAGAAGATCTGAGTGTTGCCATTCAGATTCTTGACATAGCTATAGAATGCTTTGTGGTTGCCTTTAGAATCAGTGGCAATTTTGTTTTCATAACTAGCTTTGGAGGATTTTATCAGGGATCGGAGCTTCTTACTGAGGCTGACCAGGGAGCTCCTCCACTCATGGGATTTTACTCTCTTTTGCAACAGTTTCTACCTTCTGTTGTACAGTTTGTTTATGTCAGGGGACCACCAGATTGGCTTCCTTTTTTTGGAGGATAGTGTCTTGGTTCTGTTTGGGATAGCACAATCCATGCACTCGTGTAAGTGCTTATAAAGTGCAATTGTGTAGGATTCAGTAGTCTTAAGTGTATTGTCCATCTGCATGGGTGTCATGAAGACCACCACTTCTGTCTTAAGAAGCATGAAATTGGTTTGGAGAAATTTTTTACCATGATTTCCTTAATGGGGGGTGGCGACAGGATGTGGATATCTAGGGTAATTAGCTTATGATCATAACGGACCAATGAGGCATTGACTTCAGGTGTGGTAATGACTAGATCTAGGATATTGTTGCCCCTGGTGGTGGTGTGGATAAGTTGATCCAGGGCATTGGAGTTTATGAATTCCAGAAAGCGTTGATCAAAGGAGTTGGTACATGAGTAGATTTCCCAGTTAATGGTGGGGTAATTGAAATAGACCATTATTAGGGTGTTTGGTTGAACCCTAATCTTTTCCAGTACATTAAGAAAAGAGGAGTGGGAATCCTGGGGCATGGTGGGGGATCTGTAGCAAGCTACAATTTGGATTGCAGTTTTGCCCAGAGTTAGTTGCATTTGGATAACCTCGGCTGCATTATGCTGAGCAACTAGCCTGGAGGTGTGGATATCCGTAATGAATATGGACACACCTCCGCCTTTGGTGTTTCGTTCCAGGTTACATGGCCGAAAAGTGTGGTATGAGTTATAGCCTGGTAGTACAGGGGTGCTCTCTGGAGCCTTGAACCAGGTCTCAGTCACTGCACAGATATTGATGTTGTCCATTTTAAGGTGTGCCTCAAGTGAGTCCAATTTGAGATTTAGACTTCTAGCATTGAGTAGCATCACCCTCTGTTTCTGCTTGCCTGTTCCTGTTACGGTTGTGAATTTGTCATTTGAGCCTTGCCTAAAAAAGGCACTATAGGGGCGGCAAGAACCTTAGCCAGTATCCAGAATCCCAGGGGTGACAGATGCAGGCCATCTCTGGCAAAGCACCGTGGTCTGTCAGCCATGTCATCCCAGGCAGACAGATACTGGATCCCTTTAGAATGACACCAGAAGCATAGCCAATTGTTGAAGTCAATCATTTTGTCCTTGTACTGCAGTATCATTCTGGGTGATGGCAGAATGCTACTCAGGGCTAGGGTCATACCTGCCTGGGCTACAAGATTGGAGAGCTCTTCCATGTCTCTTTTCATGTAGTCCAGGGAGGTATGTCTCAGGTCATTCACACCAACATGGACAATGGCAGAGTCATATTTGTACTTGTTGTGGAGTGACTTGAGTGCATGGGTTATGTGGCAGATCCTGGCACCCGACAGGTAGCTGACAGTAACCTTCTCCTTGTTTAGCCTGATGAGTGGGACATCAGTGTGCCTGACTATAGAGTCACCTATGACTAGTGTGTTGGGTATGTTGTTTTGCCCTATTGGCTGTGGTTGAGTTGCACATTGAGTCTGCGGGCTATGTGTCATTTGGGTTGTGTTGGGGGGGTGGAGGTTGCTTGCATTTCTGCTTTGGAGGTCTCTGTTGCTTGAGTAGATTATTATTGAGAGCCTCCGTGAATGTTTTTGTGTTTCTATGTGTGGATTTTGGTGGTGTAGATTTAGTGAGACTATGTGATGAGTGTGGTGTGGTGCAAGAGTTTACCTTCTCCTCTTGACTGTCAAGTTCAGTCTTGGTTGGAGAGAGCTTTACTTCCAGTTTGGCTAGATAAGTGCATCTCTCACAGGTTGTAGTGTTGGGTGGTAGGAGGAGAGGGTTGTCTGTGTACATGAGGCAATTTCTACATTAACCCATGGGTTGTCTTTTTCATCTAAGATTAATTTATAGCTATAATATTTTGGTTGCGCTGTTAAAAAGTTGAAGTAGCCTGCTTCAGTTAGGCTGATTCAGGACTTTAAGGCAGTTTCCAGCCAGTGACAGAGTTAATTGTCTAAGAATGTTCCCATTCCTAAACTGTTATAGATGTGATCCTTCAAACTGCTGCTAAGTTGTGATAGCTTCAGTAAATGCAACAAAAATAAATGAATATTTTTCATTTTTACTAAAATATTTTCAGAACACTTTTAACATAGTACCCAAACCTAAATTAATTTACATCTACTATTTTCCCTTGAAGTAATACTTTACCAGGAGCCAAAATGCTATTATATTATATTATCTCAGTTTTCCTTAAGGCACCTTACATCCTTGGTCCCCCTCTGTTGCTAACTAGTCTACCCTCTGTTGCCATCTTCATAGCAATTGGTATACGCTGGCAATGTATGACTTGTCTGATACTCACAGATAATGATCATTAATTTAACTTTATTTTACTTGTCACTGTCTATTTGTGAGAGATACAAGTACCAAACAAAGTCTGAGGCCAAAATCTCATAAACAAACATGCCCTGTGATCATCACTCACTTACACCATTCTCAGAACATACCCCTACTGAATAACCATTTTCTGAGACACTTAAAAATCCTTGCCCAAGTTGCAACAGATTAGTAGGTGCAGGATCAAGCATAAACCAAGCATTGCAACACTGATTATTGATAACACATGCGGAAGTCACCAGAAAACAGCACACCATAGACCCATTACATCAACACAATCTTCTAACACAAATGCAGTCACAAGACTGGATAAAAGCAGGGTTGCAGTGAGCTGCCTCTCAGGAACCAGCATTATCAGTAATACAAGGGCAATGAGGACCTTTTAATCAAACAAATTTGAGTAGTCTATGGTGGTGATGGCTCTCATGAACACACAAATGAAGGTATACCATGAATACATTCTAGCTGCAGAAGCCAAAATTATCTACAAGTTCTTCTTTTGTTCTTCTTTCACTACTCAAACTCTTTAATCAAAGTCTAGCAACTGTCTTTTTACCATTATAGTGAGACACAGCTGTTGTGATGATGGGTCTATATTAATACGTCGAAAGACCTTTATGCTGAACACCTCTCCATCGACACGAAACCATCAAAATTCACTTCCACGAATTGTGGAATGTTTCCCAGGGCAATGCAACAATTGCCCTGTACTACAACAGAGCACACCCTACAATAAATCAACCCCGCCCTCCAATTATATATACCAACTCTGAGATCACACTACAGTGGGAAAAAGGGCAAAGTTTTGCAGTTGGCCAACTACTTTCTTACCCTGGGAAAAATTCTGTGATTCATGGTAGTGAATTTTGATGGTTTTGTGTGAATGGAGAGGTGTTTGACATAAAGGTCTTTCGATGTAGTAATATAGACCCATGATGACACTTGACAAGAGTGATTCAACCTCTGACTCTGAAAATTACAAACCTATTAGCTAACACATTTTATATGTAAAGCCATGGAATGTATTGTAACTGATTAACTATCATATCAAAAATCTTATCAGATTTGATCTCCAGTAGCTTGGCTTTGTCAAGGGTAAATCTGTCGAATGAATCTTGTGAACATCTTTCAGAGCTTGAGAGGGTTTTTCAAGATGTAGACTGTGGGCAAACCATCCACCAAGTGTACCATGAACATTGCCAAGGCATTTCACATCATACCTCATGCAAATATAATAAACATGAGTTGAAACTGAAATTGTTTATTTGTGATCAGTGTTCTACCCCAATTAATACATATAAATAAATAAAAATAAATGGTTTACTATCGAAATTGTGAACATCACTCGGTCGACTGTTGTATTGTCGAACGCATAAGGTCGGAAACACAAATGTCGAAGACATTATAATCCATCGAGGAACGGTTTTAACATGGGTCGAGGTAGGGAAGATGGTTGTAGTAGGGAATAATACTGTACACCTACCTCGACCCATGTTAAAACCATTCCTCGACTGATTATAATGTCTTCGACATTTGTGTTTCCGACCTTATGCGTTCGACCATACAACAGTCGACCGAGTGATGTTCGCAATTTCAATACTAAACCAAAATAAACAATATACCAAACAGTTTTAAACTAACTATCTAGAATGGAACAAATTTCAGTTTTTGGACCAAGATTTCAGCTTAGTATCACAAGCATCTGTTCCATGTGCCTTGTAAAAACAAATGGGAAATATGTACCAAATTCTTTCAGGGCTTGTACAAGATTGTGGGTTTCAGTTTAATTGATCCTATTTTACCCTTTCTTCCTTCAAGAAAAGTGAAAGCATAAAATACTTGCAAGATTTGTATATCAGCAATATGCAAACATGTGTAGCGCAGTGCACCTTTCACGTTTCTCAGCTATTCCACTTGTACAGGGGAATTCATCAAATTTCTGGATCCAAATGTCTCCATTTTCTGCTTAAATTCTGTATAGCAAGAGGACTTCTCAACTTGAATTTGGACCATTTCCCTACAGTGACTTGTATTTCTATACATCTTATAGAAATTCTTGAATCCATCCATCCATCCATCCATCCATCCATCCATCCATCCATCCATCCATCCATCCACTACCCCTTTTACCATTTTTTTTCATTACTGCTGATGTACTTCACCACTTCTGACATGACACAATGTGGCAGATGGCTGTTGGTCAGTATGATCAGAGAACAACATGGACATTGATAATCAACATCCAGCTTCCTTGAAACTTTCCACAGACCGTCTGTCATGCAATTACCTGTAGCTGGGGCATTATCATGGGAAGCTATACCCTATATATTACATGACAACTGTATTCATGGATATGTTTGTACACAATGTGTCATTGCAAAAGCACATGTTGGGCACAGTGGGAATGCCGACTTCAGTGAAGAGGTGGGTTACAATTCCTTATTGATTCACAATATGGTAGCCCATCAAAAGAACATAATGTTACACTTATACTGAACTGTCAGGCAGCTGAGTGAATGTCTAGCACAGGTCTAAATCCTGGGAATAAAAGGCAATGTAGAAAGATTCAGGAATGCCAGAACCAGCTGACCAAACTGCCTAATGAGAGTATAAGCCTTAGGAATGTAAAACAATGGGGAATGAGTCAGATGCTATTCCAGTCCCATAAGGCAACAGTCAGCACAACATCCTAGAACTGACAAGGTAAGGAGAATCAATCGTAGAATGGCAATAGGCACCACTAGTCTAGTTTGCCACATAGCAGTGTAGTTTGTGGTACTGCTGATAATGCTTCCTATGATGGAGAAATGATGGGGGCTTTAATGGACTGTGCATATTCCACAGTATACATGGAGAGTCATGGTCTTTCATCATATATGAGGAATGGGTTTGTGCTACTACTAGGTATGTGGCTGCCACTGCTTTTGCATACAGATTAGAAATGACTTTCAGAAAAAAATCTACCTGACACTGAAATTCCAATACCATAAACGTGTTTCTTTTCTTACTCATAGCTTTTATCTTTCTGCTAAGTCTGTATCTGAAATGTGTCTTGTGCTAGTACAGTGGGAGATGATCACCAATGTACCTGCACAGGGAAACTGAGGGTTAGAACAACATCACGACAAATTTTCACGTTGACTGATATATTTGGTAATGTAGAAAATTGGTTTTCATCTGCATCCTGTCATCTGGGCTCCTGGAAATGGACTTGCAAATACAAATAAAAATTCCAAAATTTCATAAAAAAAAAAAACAATAAGTCAAAAATAAAAAAAGCTCCCAAGGCACTGCTAAGATGGCAACATGTAAGCAGTGTAAATGAAAACTATTTATTTCCTGAGAGATAAACTGCAGGCAGTCTCTAGTCATTTAGGTTTAATAGGGTAAAACAATTAGCTGATCATCAGTAAATTCAATCATGAGAGCTTTTACAAGTTCACAAAATGTAGAAGTGCATTATAGAAATGAAGCATTCTATATTTAACAATGGCACAGCTATGTCATGACCAGATAGGCCCAATATTCAGTTTCTATTTTTAATTGTTTTCATTTATTAAACATGATAATTTAACTAGGTAAATACATTTTCTATAGAGGGTGAAGGAGAAAAGTTCAACATTTACAGAGTTTAGAAAAATATGGTGACTTTTATGCCAAAAGACTTTAGCAAACATTAATATGTCACATCAATACCGGAGAACAATCAGAAGAAAAATCACATTTAGAACATGAAATATACAAGATTAAAAGTGGAGATAATTAAAAGTCCACAGTGTCCTCACAGCTGTAACTGAATAAATATGTGTAAATACATGTGCACACACACACATGCACATAAATATATATATATATATATATATATATATATATATATATATATATATATATATATATATATATATATATATATACATATATATATATATATATATATATATAGTTCCCTATCAGAAGCCTGAAACACTATAAGCCTGAAAATCAAAATCCTGAGAACTATAGACTGAAAGTTCAAAATCCTGAAAGCCCAAAATCCTGAAACTCAAAATCCTGAAAACACAAATAATGCTAATATGTCACTATAAAGACATTAATATCTACCAACTGACCCTGACCCTAACTCTAACCCTAAGGTCCGTCACTATCGCACACTCACCTGACCCGCGCCCTAACCCTAACTCACTTAAACCGCCCCTGACCCCAATATTTGCCACTATTGCATACATGCCTAACCTGCACCCTAACCCTAACTCACTTAAACCGCCCCTAACCCTAACATAAAACCAACCGCACACTTACCTGAACCCAACACATGACCCAACACCACAGGGCTAACAATAGCAAAGCCACAATGACGTCAGTATGTCCATTTTGTGTTTTCCGGATTTTGAGTTTCAGGATTTTGGGCTTTCAGGAGTTTGAACTTTCAGTCTATAGTTTTCAGGATTTTGATTTTCAGGCTTATAGTGTTTCAGGCTTCTGATAGGGAACTATATATATATATATATATATATATATATATATATATATATATATACATGTGTGTGTGTGTGTGTGTGTGTGTGTGTGTGTGTGTGTGTGTGTGTGTGTGTGTGTGTATGTATGTAGTAGGATATGTGCATCAGTTGTGGAACATTGTCGTGATTGTAGTAGGAACAGTGCAGACTATATATTTATCAGTTATAGTTCACTAGTCCTGTACTAGATAGTAGTCATCTGGAACACCTAAGTGTGCTTGGGAAGTGAATTACTGGCAGCAGTACTGCCTTTTGAATAAATAAGAAGAAAGTGAAGGAAGGGCAGCTAAGTGGTAACACAATGCAATGATATTTTCAATAAATACTAAGGTGTTTTCTAGGAGTTTTCGTAAAGATGGGCCAACCTGTTAATTATTTGATATTGCGGCTACTGTGATAAAATGATTAATAGAATCAAGTGTAACTAGGAGTGTACATTTGTAATAGTAACTGTTTTGATGAACACATTTCCGCATTGCCTAAAAGAGTATGATTAGCTTAATATGGAAGGAGATAATTAAAATCATCTAGCAGTCAAGTGCAGTATATTCTGGCTCTGAGCTGTTAACAAGCTGTTCCTGTAGCTGAGACTAGTGTGTCTGATTCCTTCTACCAACATTTGCAAACTGTGTAACTCAAAGCTTGTCAGTTAGCCATACGGTATTCCTGGGTCACTCCTGAAAGAGGACACCTGTGTCCTGTGGGCTTACCTGGTTAGCAAATATCTTCTTCATCTTATTTTGGCTTTTCACAGTTAGGGGTTACCACAGTGGATCACCTGTCTGCTCATGATTTGCAGTGGATTTTTACAGTGTCAGGTTGACAGCCCTGCACCCAACCTTCCACAGAAGGCACACAGACACACACACACACACACACACACACACACACACACACACACACACACACACACACACACACACACACACACAGAGTTTAGAGTGTCCAATCCACCTGCAGCATGTCTTTGGGATGTGGGAGGAAACCGGAGCACCCGGAGGAAACCCACGCGACCACAGGGAGGGCATGCAGACTCCGCACAGGAGGCACCCCAGCCAAGGATCGAACCAGAGAACCTCTTGCTGTGAGGCAGCAATGATAACCACTGCACCACCATGGCCGTCCTACCTGGTTAGCAAATCTAAAAACTTAAAATGATTTGTTTTCTGTTCCAAGCCATTTTTAACTCTGAGTGACACACACTGTTACATTTATAGAAGCAGGCAAAACAAAATTTGGAAACACTGTGGCCTGGTCTGTAATTTAGTTGTAAATGAAAAGCAAAGTGTGGTGAAGAGGCCAGGAAAATACTATGGCTGTAAACAGACACACTTGGTGGTGGCAGTGGTGGGGTGGGCAGTAAATGCACTCAGTCTGCCATTGTAAACTACCCTACCATACATCTCAATTGGTCAGATTTTCCAAGAATGTCCAGATTTGTGCCTCATATTTTGGTCCATTCTTCATAAAATTCATGTTTTTCAGGCAAATCACTGAGGACTGAAGTCACTGAATAATGACACACATTTGATTGTTAGAGTTTAAATCCTTCAGAAACTGCATGATAAAATAAAACCTGCTTTTCTATCAGCTTTCTAAATTTATAAGGGCATCATTTAAAATCTGTCCATATTTGTGGGCCTTTGTCCCTTATTATTTAAGCTTTGTCCAGACTTTTTGCACTAAGAGGCATAAAACTATCAGCTGTAGTACATGATCAAAAGTAACTCTAAACACTTTAAGGAAGTTACTTTTGATTTTTGTCAAGTAATGAGAACTCAGTGATGACTACTGACTGAGACAGCCTTGAACAGAAAAGCATGTTTTGGATTTTCTTGGAGTAAAGGTTTAGATGTAAATTACTTTTTTTTTCTTATTATTTTGGCTTTTCCCAGTTAGGGGTCACCACAGTGGATCACATGTCCCTTCATGATTGGCAGTGAAGCTTTTACGGTGTCAAGTTGCCAGCCCATCGCCCAACCTTCCATGAAAGGCACACACATGCACACACTCATGCCTAGGGCCAATTTAACATATCTAATCCACCTACAGCATGTCTTTGGGATGTGGGAGGAAACCGGAGCACCTGCAGTAAACCCATGCGACCACAGGGAGGACATACAGACTCTGCACAGAAGGAACCCCAAAATCGAACTGGAGAACCTCTTGCTGTGAAGCAGCAATGCTATCTGCTGCTCCACAAGTGGCTACCCTCAAGTTCAAACCACTCACATATCACTCAAATATAACTAAAGACTTTTAATATACTATAATTAGAAATAAGTAATTCAAATAAGTAATGTGAATTACTTATTTCTAATTATAATATATTAAAAGTCTTTAGTTATATTTGAGTGATATAAGTGAGTGGTTTGAACTTGAAGACAAGGGTGTGTCATCTGCATACAGAATAAAGGATATTGGGCACCAGTCAGTTTTCTAGATCCAGTGACCCAGTCATAGGAGATATCTAGTTACTGGCTGATGGGAGATGCCTGAATGCAACACCTCACAGATTTGTTATATTTTGCTAAGACACAAGAAAACCATTTTAGGATTCTAGTAGACAGTCATGATGAAGAATGATGAGACAGTATAATGTCATGTTTTAACCACATCAAGAGTTTTCTATAGGTCCAGGAAAGTGGATCATTATTCCTAAGCTTCTGCAGTGAACATTTAGTGATGGAAAGAAAGAGCACTTTCAGTGCATGTCAGGCCTAAAACTATGTTGGGAAGAGAAGATTAAATTATTAGAATTTGAATGTGATTGCTGCTGCTAATAAATACATTTCTAGTAGTTTTCTTATGGGGTGGGCTAAAATTGCAAAGGCCACATACGATCCTATATCCATTGATGAGACAATTTTATTTAGAGGGACTTTTTCTAAGGCTTACTTGGAGATAAGAATGTGACTATCTTTAACTGATCTGTTAATTTGGATCAAAACTGGGTCAGCTATGCTGTCAGCATTTATTTGTTAATATGGGGGGTTCTCTAAGATTAAGAGAGTGTTCTGATATTTTAAGTTTACATGGTACTGATGTTGATATGACTGAAAGTGTTAGTAGTGACTATAGGTGAAAAAAGCTGTGTATGTGTGTAGTCTGGAGCAGTCTGGAAGGATATGGGAACTTGAAATATATTTGTAAGTGGTGTGTTAGGTGGCAGGCATTTAGCAGTTGTATTTTACCTAAGGGTATTAGGTTATGCACAGATTTCAAGAAGTCTATAAGACTGTGCTTACACTTTTATTCATCTGTGGAATACTCTTATTTACTGCTTACTAGTAATGGTTTAACACTTTTGTATTACTGGTTTTGTATTGTTTTCATTTGTTGTTTAATGCAAGGGTCTTATACAGGAAATGTTCTTTCAAGACATTGCCCCATAGCCTCAACAGGTGTTTTACAGAGGGGGTAATACAAGCAAGAGTCTATAAAAATGAGTATGCTAAATAGGGGCAATAATAAAAGAAAAGTATATTTGCTTAACCCAGATCCAGCAGGCTGTATTTAACTGTTATTTTGTTATAGACTTGCTATACAGATGTAGGGAAATATTCTTTTAAAAAATCAGCCAGTAAGTGGTCCAGATGATGAGGTGAATACATGTTATTATAAATATGAGAATTAGTTTTGACAGATTTGTAGTGCATGGCATACTTAAGGAAAATAGCATCTAAGATGTTGTTGTTTGTCTTTTGGCTTTTTCCCGGTAAGGGGTAGCCATAGCAAAACTCCAGTCCACTAATGATTGGCAGTAGATTATTTTTTTTTTTAAGAAATGCCGAGATACTAGCTCGATGCCCAACCTTCAACAAAGGCATGCCCATTTACGCAAGCATGTCTTTCGAACGCTACCTAACTGCGGGGAGGACATGCAGACTCCACACTTATAGAGAACAGAAGAAAGAACAGCGGAGGATCCCATTGCTTTGGAACAGACTCTCCATCCACTTAGAACAAAGTTCATCCCTGTCCATAATCAAGTACAATCTATGGATTGGAAAAAGAAAATTTGCTCCAAGACTTTACCCATACTTCTAACGGACAGAGGCATCTTCTAAATGCTTTATCCCATGCATGGGTTCCCTCAAATTATCTATGGTATGAACCTGGTTATTCTCATCAGGGGTAATATGTGTAATTATCAATCATGGGATGGATAAGGCCAATCTCTAACAAAATGGGATAGGTAAGTTCAAGCAGAAAAAGGGAAACTGGCTAAGCTTAAAATAGCCTGCAATGACAGCTAGCCTAGTACTTTATCTATGAACCTGTGAACCTAAAATAATATTAAAATGTAATAAATGAAACTAATACAAGAATGTTATGACTGGAAAACTATACAGTACAAATGTATAGGAGTAAGTGTGTGTGCGTGTGTGCGTGTGTGTGTGTGTGTGTGTGTGTGTGTGTGTGTGTGTGTGTGTATGTGTATGTGTGTGTGCGTGTGTGTGTGTGTGTGTGTGTGTGTGTGTGTGTGTGTGTGTGTGTGTGTGTGTGAGTGTGTGTGTGACTTTCAAATGCTTGGCACTTAACTTTCTTTGAATCTTAACAGTTAGAACTCTTTATAACTAAATTAAGATTTTTGAGTTTTAAAATGTCATTGTTACAATATGTATTGTTTGTTGTTAAACCAAAGAAACATTCTTAAGACTCACAGCTATAACAATTTAAGTCATAAGGAAACAAATCCAGTACTTATTATTAATGCCCACCCCTCCAGGCATGTCTAAAGGTCAGCTCCCTGTGCCTTCTCCTATTACCCTGGTGAACTTGGGCATCCTGAGGCAATGTAGCAACTGCCTGATATGCACTGACAACCCTCTCCTTTTACCTCCCAGCACTCAGACTTGTAAGAGATGCACTTATACAAATTGGAAGTCATGCACTTTCCAACCAAAACTGGAATAGCTAGTCAAGAGGAGAAGGTCAACACTTGCACCACACCACATGGAACACATAGCCCTCCAGAACACACACTAGCACTGCCTTCACATGAAAACACAAACCACACACCCACCTTCACAGATGATCCCAATAAAAATCAACCCAAATGGCAGAGACCTCAAGGCAGAAATGCACTCGGCCACCACAACACAACACTAATCATGAGACACATAACACTCCTAAACAGTGTGCCACTCAACCAAAGTCCCTAAGGCAAAACAGCATGCCCAACACACTAGTCATAGGTGACTCGATAGTGAGACACACTGATGTCCCACTCACTAGGCTGAATAAGGAGAAAGTAACAGTCAGCTACCTGTTAGGTGCTAGGATCCGCCACATAATGCATGCACTCAGGTCCTCAACAACAGGTACAAATATGACTCAGTCATTGTACATGTGGCTCTGAATGACCTGAGACGTGCCTCCCTGTACTACATGAAAAGAGCCATGGAGGAGCTCTCGGATTATGTAGCCCAGGCGGGTATGACCCTAGCCCTGAGTAGCATCCTACCATCACCCAGAATGATACTACAGTACAAGCAAAAAAATATTGATTTCAACAATTGACTAAGTTTCTGGTGTCATTCTAAGGAAGCCAGTATCTGTCTGCCTGGGATAACATGATTGACAGACCTCGATGCTTTGCCAGAGATGGTCTGCATGTATCACCCCTGGGCTTACAGATACTGACCAAGGCTCTTGCCACCCCTAAAGTGCCTTTTTAGGTGGTGCTCCAAAGACCAAATTATCACAGTAACAGCTACAAACAAATGCAATCTGAGGGTTATGCTGCTCAACACTAGAAGTCTAAATCTCAAAATGTACTCACTCAAAGCACTCCTTAAAATGGAGAACATCGACATTTGTGCTGTAACAGTGACCTGGTTGAAGGCAGCAGAAAGCACCCCTACACTACGAGGCTATAACTCATTCCACACCTTTTGTCCCCAGAACTTGAAGCAAAGCTCCAAAGGCAGTGATGTTTCCATATTCATAGGTTCAAAGGTTCATAGGTAGATACTAGGCTATTGGCCCTAGGGCCTATATAAGCCTAGCCAAAAGGTACCCTGGCTTTTGCCACCCAAGAAAATTATTTTTCTGTGCCACTGTCTAGCAGAGCCACAGAAGTGATCCTCAGGGTGAATTTCCTATCTCCCATCCAGTCATCAAGATTTTTCTTGAAGAGTGCTAATGAGAAGCTTTGTTTGATATAGATAGGTAGTTTGTTCCAGAGTATGGGAAGTCTCTGGGACAGGAATCTATCCCTCTAGCATGTTCTTTTTATTGTGGTGACAAGGTTTAGGTCCCTAGAGTGTGTAGCTCAGAGGGATTAGGATTTATTTAAGTGGAGCATGTCTAAAAGCTCTGGGTTTGACATAACTTTGTGTGTTAGGCAGAGATCGCCTCTGTGTAGGTGATATGCGACAGAGTAAAGCTGCAGTTTTTTGAGACGGTCTGAGTAGGGCATCTGTTTGAGGCTGGTAATCCTCTTTGTGAGGTATTTCTGTGGCCTTTCCAGTTGTTGTACATGTGAGGTACATACCAAAAGGGGCATTGTACTCTATAATGGGTCTAATGAGTGACGAGTAGAGGGGAACAGTGACCTCTTTTTTTTGGATGAGAAACCTTTTGTGATGAGGTGTGCCACATAGAAGGATTTCCTGACTACTATGGCTATGTGATTATCAAAGAAGAGACTACAGTCCACCTGTGTCCCAAGGTCTCTTATCACACTTTCGATGTTAAGTAAACTACCGCCTATATGGTAGTTCACGAGTACAGAGTTTTTACCAAAAGGGATGACAATGCAATTTTTGGCATTGAGCTTGAGGCCATGGCTTTGACACCAGGCATCTGTCTCAGCGAAGCCCTTTTGTAGGATGTCCTCATCTTTTGGAGTTTTGATTATGGCTCCTAGTTTGCAGTCATCTGCGAACTTCATTAGCCAAAGACCTTCTGTATTAGCCTGTACTTCAGAGAAGTAGATACCAAACAGTAGAGGATCCAGGACTGAACCCTGTGGTACTCCACTTGTCACTGGTCTCAAGTTGGATTTGGACTCTGCTACTTTCACAATGTGGGTTCTGTCAGTGAGCCAGTTGCAACCCATCTTGTGACATAGGGATTTATACCTAGCTTAGTGAGTTTATCTATAAATCCAGAGTGGGGGATAGTGTTGAAAGCCTTGGCGAGATGTAGATAGGCTGTGTGAACCACCTTACCCTCATCTACAGCTTTGGTGACTGCTTTAAAGAAGTCTATCAGGTTTAGGAGACATGATCTGCCTTTTACAAACCTGAACTGGGTGGGGTCCTGAACTTGGAGATTACCAATGTCATTGTTTATAAGTTCCATGATGATACATTCCATAGCCTTGCAGACCAGGCTCATTAGGCTAATGGGGCGGTAGTTTCCGGGGTCCGTGGTGGCTCCCCCTTTGTGGAGTTGGATAACCATCGCTGTGCACCATTCAGTGGGCACATAGCCTGAGGAGAAGGTATGATTGAGCATGGTACTTAGGTGGGGTGCCAGTTCGTTCTGTAGTTCATGTAGGATACAGCCTGGTATGTTGTCAGGTCCCATGGATGCTATGTTCTTGGCTTTGGATAGTATGTTTTTTACCTGTGCAGCCGTAATTACAGGAACTTTGTATTCTTCTGGTATAGAGATGGGCCCTTTAGGGGATGACAGGGGGGTAAGGTTAGCACTGAACCTATCTGTCAGGATGTTGGCAATATCAGTTGGTTCTGTATATTTAGTGCCATTGTGCTGTAACTCAGAGCAGATCTGAGTGTTGCCATTGAGATTCTTAACATAGCTATAGAATGCTTTGTGGTTGTCTTTAGTGTCAGTGGCGATTTTGTTTTCGTAACTAGCTTTGGAGGATTTTATGAGGGATCTCAGCTTCTTACTGAGACTGACCAGGGAGTTTCTACAATCATGGGATTTTACTCTTTTTTGCAACAGTTTCTTTCTTCTGTTGTAGAATTTGTTTATGGCAGGGGACCACCAGACTGGCTTCCTTTTTTTGGAGGATAGCATCTTGGTTCTGTTAGGGATTGCACTATCCATGCACTTGTGTAAGTGCTAATAAAGGGCATTTGTGTAGGATTCAGCAGTCATACCTCTATTGTCCGTCAGCATGGGTGTCGTGAAGTTTGTCACTTCTGTCTTAAGAAGCGTAAAGTTGGCTTTGTAGAATTTTTTTTACTGTGGTTTCCCTAATGGGGCGGTGGGGGAGGGATGTGGATGTCTAGGGTGATTAGCTTGTGGTCGGATCTGACCAACGAGGAATTGACCTCCGGTGTGGAGCACCTGTTGCCCATGTTGGTAATAACCAGGTCTAGGACATTGTTGCCCCTGGTGGGGGTGTGGATAAGTTGATCCAAGGCATTGGAATTTATGAATTCCAGAAAACATTGAGCACAAGAGTTGGTACATGAGTAGTTTTCCCAGTTAATGGTGGGGTAGTTGAAATCGCCCATTATTAGGGTGTTAGGTTGTACCCTAATATTTTCCAGTGTATCAAGAAATGATTAGTGGGAATCCTGGGGCATGGTGGGGAATCTGTAGCAAGCTACAATTTGGATTGCGGTCTTGCCCAGAGTTAGTTGCACTTGGATAATCTCAAATGCATTATGATGAGCAACTAGCCTGGAGGTGTGGATATCCTTAATAAATATGGACATGCCTCTGCCTTTAGTATTTCAGTCCAGGTTAGGTGGCCGAAAGGTGTGGTATGAATTACAGCCTGGTAATGCTGGGGTACTTTCTGGAGCCTTGAACCAAGTCTCTGTCACTGCACAGATGTCGATGTTCTCCATTTTAAGGAGTGCCTCGAGTGAGTGTATTTTGAGATTTAGACTTCTAGCATTGAGTAGCAATACCCTCAGATTCTTCTTGCTTGTACCTGTTACGGTGGTGAATTTGTCATTTGAACCTTGCCTAAAAAAGGCACATAAAGGATGTGCACACCTCCAGACTGGTAGCCCAACACAATGCAATAGAGATACCTCAGGTGCAGCTAACATTGGGTAAGACAGCAATTCAGGTCATAGCCTGCTATAGGTCCACAACCATGTCCTAAGACTCACACTCCACATTCCTAAGCACCCTGGAGAATATTAGGGTCCAACCTAATACTCTCATACTAGGTGACTTCTACTACCCCTCCATTAAATAGGAAACCTACTCATTTACCAATACACTTGTCCAATGTTTTCTGGAGTTCATTTATTCCAATACCCTGGACCAGCTCATTCTTACTCTCACTAGACGTAGCAACATCCTTGACCTGGTCATTACTAACATTGGTGACTATTGCTCTATACCAATAGTCAGCTTCTTCCTGGTTAGATCCGACCACAAACTAATCACCCTGGAAATCCACATATCCCCGGAAAGGAAACAACCATGAAAAACTTCTCCAAATCTAACTTTGGGCTCCTACAAACAGAGGTGGCTAACTTCACGGCACCCATGCAAATGGAAAATAGTTGCATGACCACCAAATCATACACCAATGCACTGTAAGAACACGAACACAAATACATGGATCTCGACATAACAAATAGAACCAAGATGCTCTCCTCCAAAAAATGGAAGCCAATCTGGTGGTTCCCTGCCATAAACAAACTCTACAATAGAAGGAGGAAACTGATGTGGAATCCGGTGAAGTCCCAAGACTGGAAAAACTCCCTTATCAGCCTCAACAAAAAGTTGAGATCCTTCATCAAATCCTCTAAAGCTAGCTATGAAAACAGAATTGCAGCCGATAGTAAAGACAACCACAAGGCCTTCTATAGTTGTGTAAAGAATCTCCAAGGCAATATCCATATTTGCTCTGAGCTACTGCACAATGGTACCTCCTATACCGAGCCAAGAGATATTGCCAATATACTGGCCAACAGATTCATTGCCAACTTTACCCTCTCACCCCCCCCCCCCCCCAAAGGACCAATCACAATACCAGTAGATTGCCAGGCACCAATTATTACTGTTGCACAGGTTAAAACAACACTGTCCAAGGCCAAGAATACAGCTTCTATGGGACGTGACAATATCCCTGGCTATGTTCTACATGAACTACAGAATGAACTGGCACCTCACCTGTGTGCCCTGTTCAGTCACAGCCTCACCTCAGGCTTTGTCCCTACCGAATGGCGCACTGTTACAGTCATCCCTCTCCACAAAGGAGGAACAGCTACATACCCTGGGAATTATCGCTCCATTAGCCTGATGAGTCTGATATGCAAAGCTATGGAATGCATCATTATGGACCTAATAAACAAGGATGTAGGGAATCTCCAAACTCTGGATACCACACAGTTTGGTTTTGTGAAGGGTAGATTATGCCTGCTCAACTTGATTGACTTCTTTGAGTCAGTCACCAGAGCTGTGAATGAAGGCAAGATGGTTCATACAGCCTACCTTGATCTGGTCAAGGCCTTTGTTACCATTCCCCACTTAGGAATTATAGAAAACCTCATTAAGCTAGGCATCAACCCCTATATCACTAGGTGGGTTGCAAACTGGCTCACAGATAGAACCCACAGTGTGAAAGTAGCTGACTCCCAAGTCAGACTGCCAACTAGTCATGAGTGGAATCCCACAGGGTTTGGTCCTGGGTCCTCCCCTGTTTGGTATCTACTTCTCTGAAGTCTAGGCCAACAAGAAGGGACTCTGGCTGACAAAGTTCACAGATGATTACAATTTGGGAGCTATTATTAACTCCCCAAGTTGACAACCTACAAAATGGCCTCACTGAGACCAATGACTGGTGTCAGAACCATGGCCTTAAGCTCAATGCCAGAAAATGAGTCATCATCCCCTTTGGGAAAAACCTGGTTCCCATGAATTATCACATTGATGGTAGCCCACTGAACACAGAAGGCATTATAAGAGATCTGGGAACACAGGTTGACAGCAACCTCTCTTTTGATCACCACATTGCTACTGTGGTCAGAAAGTCCTTCTATGTGGCACTTCTCATTACTAAGGGTTTTGCATCCAGGAAGAAGGAGGTCATTGTATCCCTCTTCTCTTCCCTCATTAGGTCAATCATTGAGTAAAATGTCCCATTTGGCATGCACCTCATGAGACACCTGCAACAACTGGAGAGGCGGTAAAAGTACCTCACAAAGAGCATCATAGGCCTTAAATACTTGTCCTATATGGACAGACTAAAAAAACTTCAACTATTCTGTCTCATATCGCCTACTTAGAGGTGATCTCTGCTTGACTTACAAAGCCATGTCTGACCCAGCTCTGTTAGAAATGCTACATCTAAAGAAATCCCAATCCTCCCACATCACACGCTCCAGAGACCTCAACCTCATTACCACAAGCAACAGAACATACTGGAGGGACAGGTTCATAACCCAGAGACTGTCCATGCTATGGAATACACTTTCCATACATGTCAAGCAGAGCACCTCGCTGACCCTCTTCAAGAAAAATCTTGATGAGTGGATGGGAAATAGAAAATTCACCCCAGGGATAACTGCAGTGGCTCTACTCAACAGATGTACTAGGAACTAAGGTCGGGTGGCACGATGCCAGGATATTCCTATGGCTAGGCTTATAAAGGCCCCAGGGCCATTAGCCTAGTACACACCTATGAACCTATAATGACTTGAACAAGAATATATAGCACATCATATTGAGAATTCTACAGAACCTGCTCCTATTAAAACTGATAAGTATGAGAGACCAAAGTCTATGTGAGGAATTCATGGGCGGATTTAGAGGGGTAATAGAGGTGCTATAGTTCCCCATCAGTGCTTATAGATTTTTCCATATTATAGTTTCATCTGTAAATTGCATTTGTAAGCAAGTTATTCTGTCATTGTTGATCTTTTTAATTGTGAAAGCAGTCCATCTGGAGGTATGATATGTTGCCATGAGGGCAATTAGCAGATAATTAATTGAAGATATTGCACTTTGCATATCAGCAGAAGAAATTCTGGAAAGTAATCTGAACCTCCCATTTCATAGATTCATACATGTGTACTAGGCAAATGGCCCTGGAGCCTTTACAAGCCTAGCCCATAGAAATGCCCTGGCATTGTGCTGCCTGATGTTAGTTCCCAGTGCCTCTATCAAGTAGAGCCACTGAAGTGATCATGGGATGAACTTTCTATTACCCATCCACTCATCAAGATTCCTCTTGAAGAGGGACAGTGAGCTGCTCTACTTGAGATGTATGGTAAGTCTATTCCAGAGCATGGACAGTCTATGGGTGAGGAACCTGTCCTGCCAGCATGTTCTGTTGATTGTGGTAATGAGGTTGTGGAGGGATTGGGATTTCTTTAGATATAGCATTTCTAACAGAGCTTGGTCAGACATGGCTTTGTAAGTCAAGCAGAGATTGCCTCTAAGTAGGTGATATGAGACAGAGACTAGCTGGAGTCTTTTGAGTCTGTCAATGTAGGACATGTGTTTAATGCCTAGGATCCTCTTCATGAGGTACTTCTGTGGCCTCTGCAGCTGTTGCAGGAGACTAGTGAGGTACATTCCAAATGGGGCATTATACTCGATGATTGGTCTAATGAGGGAGGATTAGAGAGAGATGATGATCTCTTTCTTCCTGGATACAAAACCCTTGGTAATAAGATTTGCCACATCGAAGGATTTTCTGATCACAGCGGCACTGTAGTGGTCGAAGGAGAGGTTACTATCAACCTGCATTCCCAGATCTCTTATAACGCCTTCGGTGTTCAGCGGGCTCCCATCAATGTGGTATTTAGTGGCAACTGAGTTTTTACCAAAGGGGACGATGATGTATTTTTTGGCATTAAGCTTAAGTCCATGGTTTTGGCACCAGTCATTGGTCTCAGTGAGACGTTTCTGTAGGATGTCTGCATCACTTGGGGGAGTTAATAATGGCTCCCAGCTTGCAGTCATCTGCAAACTTGGTCAGCCAGAGTCCCTTTGTGTTGGCCTGGACTTCTGAGAAGTAGATGCTGAACAGGAGAGGACTCAGGACCGATCCCTGTGGGACTCCACAAGTGACTGGTCGGCGGTCTGACTTGGAGTCCACTACTTTCACACTGTGGGTTCTATCTGTGAGCCAATTTGCAATCCACCTAGTGATATAGAAGTTGATGCCTAGTTTGGTGATTTTATTAATGATTCCCAAGTAAGGAATGGTATCAAAGGCTTTGGCCAGATCAAGGTAGGCTGTATGCACTGCCTTACCTTCATCCACAGCCCTGGTGACTGACTCAATGAAGTCAAGCAGGTTGAGAGGGCATGATCTCCCTTTTACAAAGCCAAATTGCGTTGTTTCTAGAGTTTGGAGATTTCTTATATCCTTGTTAATTAGGTCCATGAGTATGCACTCCATAGCCTTACATATCAGACTCGTCAGGCTAATGGGGAGATAATTCCCAGGGTCTATAGTCACTCCACCTTTATGGAGAGGGATGACTGTAGCAGTGTACCATTCGGTAGGGACAAAGCCTGAGGTGAGTCTCTGACTGAAAAAGGCACACAGATGTGGTGCCAGTTCACTTTGTAGTTCAAGTAGAACACAGCCAGGGATATTATCAGGTCCCATGGAAGCTGTATTCTTGGCCTTGGACAATGCAGCTTTGATCTTTGTTGCAATAATGCTGGGTGCCTGGCATTCTTCTGGTATTGTGATTGGTCCTTTGGGGAGGGAGAGAGGTAAAATTGGTACTGAATCTGTCGGCCATTATGTTGGTAATATCTGTTGGCTCAGTATATGGGGTACTATTATGTGGTAACTCAGAGCAAATCTGGGTATTGCTGTGGAGGTTCTTGATATATCTATAGAAGGCTTTGTGATTGTTTTTAGTGTCTGCTGCAATTCTGCCTTCATAATTGGCTTTGAAGGATTTAATGAGGGATCTCAACTTTTTGTTGAGGCTAATAAGGGAGTTTTCCAGTCTTGGGACTTCATCTTTGTAACAATAAAAGATGATAATCTCCCGGAGTTATTTTTGTTTCAGCTAATAAAATATATAATAATTTGTTGTGATTCCCAATAATATTATGTGTATACCAAATGGATCCAAAAGAAAAAGAAAAATTGCACATTAAATAAATAGCGTGTTAATGCTACTACTTTCATGTCCATAAGATAATGTAATATTTATTGGTATACAGTATCTGCTAAATATAAGAATTCAGTAAATACATGTATTATGCAATATCAATAAAATTTATTTTGTCATTTGGTAGTATGGCTCCACAATTATTGATATAAGCAAGCTTTTATTTTTATTATTTGTTTTTTTTTTTTTTACATGAAGACATCTTTTTAAGAAATGAATGCACATTTTGGTGGGTCATGTAACATTATGCTGTGTGTCTCTCACTTATCTGTGTCTTTTCCTGTTTTGAAACTGCAGTAAACAAATTGCTCTCATATAAAAATGATCAAAATATAATGCATCCCTCCAACTTGCATGAGGGTACACGTGACATCAAGCATCATGTTTATACTCAACATGCACAGCATGGTGGTAGAACCAGATTGTGCATTTGGTTTGCACAAAACTGCTCATTGTGAGTAAGTCGCTGACATATTTACAAACATAATGAAGACTTACTTTCATCAGCTGAAATTCCATGTGTTACACTGGTAATTGTAACTCTGGTTTACGTTAAGCACAGTTTTCTGATTGTAATTTTAATGGGTTATGTAAACATATCAAAATCATACTTGTTTGTGCATGTAAGAGATTAAAAACAAATTTTAAAAACAGAATTTTAATTTAAGAAATCTGACATCGGAAATTCAAGTTTTGTTGAAATAATAACCTAATATAAAATGTCAGATTCTATGAATTCCTTTGGTTTTGGATGTATTACCAATTTTAGAATTTCTCAGGACTTTGTGGAAAATAGAAATACAGTGGCTTTCAGTACAAATTTATAAAAACAAGGCACTGTCTGAATCAACAGCTTAAATTTATTTAGTAATAGTTGCCCAACTGACAACAGAGTAATAATTAGTCACTAGGGCAAACTGGCTTTGCAAATCAAGATATGCATGAAATTGCTTCTTTACACCTTTCTGAGTTCAATCCTGACACTGTTTTATTAGTCGAGTTCAACTCACTGATACTGAACACCCTAGACCCTTCTTTCATAAGAAATTATTGCCAATGTAGTTTCTTAGTGTGTACTTGCAGCAATTTACTTGTTTTAATAAATTCCCCTTTTCTCTGTGTTGGTGCAACTGTGGAATTAGTAAATATAAATTCAAAGTGTCTGGGAGAGTGGGTGGTCCTGAAGGGGGGGGTGCCCTTTGCAAAACTGTTGACATTTAGGTTTTTTTCAGCTTAAATTCATGATTTGTTGTGCTCAGCATGATAGTTCCTAGTCAAGTTTTAATTTGTGAGTCATAGTGGAACCATATAAACCCCCAGATAACTGTTAGACCACCAGGGTTAAAACTCATCCTGAAGTGGCAGCAGAAAAACAAATTATACTTATGTTAAATTATTATGCCCAAGGATATATATAGACACATTCCATTACTTGGGTAAGTACATTTTCCTTCTGAGGATCTCTCAGCAACTTTGACTTACAGGGGCCAGAAAAACTACAAATGTCTAATAACCTTATGGCTGCAATAGACTTGTGCATAACTTGCTTAGAAATAACCTTGCACATTTAAAACTTGTTATACTTGTAGGGGACAACATTGGAAAATGATTATTACATTTGTAGGGGAAACACAGAGGTGTAGCTAGTTATTCTTAGACCCAATTCCATCCCCCAGTTTAGCACACCCTTAACTTTAAGTTGAAGACCAAAAATAATTTATTTAATTAATTAATTAATTAATTAATTAATTAATTATTTCAGTTTGATGACTGGAGAAGTCCACGGGGCCTAAAAAGAGCCAGTTTTCAGTGGAGGCCCAGGGAGAAAAGTTCCAGTTACAATGACAAACATATTAGCATTACACATACAAAGCAAAGAAGTCATGCACATTTATGCAGCATTCTACAGTAAAAAAAAATCTACATTCTACAATAATAATAAAATCTAGCAACTGTACAGTCTTAGAGTCATTAACAGTGAATTACAATTGAAATTTTACATCCCACAATAATAGAAGTAAAAATCTAGCAACAGTGCAGTCTGAGGGTCATTAACAGTAAATTACAACTGAGCACGAGAAATTGCTGGAAATAAACTATTAACTAAATTCAGAGGTTAAGGAGGAGTAGGGGGGCAAATGATGTGAGTGCAGAGATGATGCAGTGAGTTCGATGGTGGGTTTTGATATAGGAGGGTCTTATGTGGGGAAACCTTCTCTTTCTCTCCTTTTCTCCTTTTATACTATAACAAACTGTTTGCTGCATTTCTCAGTGATGGTATGCACTGAAGACTGGTTCCCTAACACTTTTCACGCACGGTGACTAACCCCTTCATTCCACAATAGCTTTATCTCTATTTTCTTGATAAGTATACTGGGACAGCAATATGAGGCTATGAGTGTAAATTTGAATTTTCTGGCTTAATTCCCATTTGTACTAATCAGTTTTGAAGACTGATACTGTATTGTAATCATTTGGTCGCTGGAAATTAGGGACAGGAAGTAGCTAAAAAATATGATTATTTTTAAGTAGGAAACTGAGGGCAAAAAGACCAAACAAGTTACATGGTATAACGTTTAATGTTCTGGAGGCAACAGATAATCAGTTTTAGAGTATGTGAGCAGTAGAAAAAAATATGTATTGCATTTATATAAATAAAATCACAACTATGAACTGCCAGTATTGAGTGGGGGTGTTTTATCTCTCTAGAATTTGTGGTGGGGGAGCAGGAAAGAGATATACTTTAATACTTGTTGACTGGAGAAAGGAGTTATTTTCTTGGGCCTTAGCAGAGGACACACAGACAAATGGACAAACCATAGATGTCAGTATGAGATATATGGTTGATGTCCTTTCTGTGCAGTTAATTAGACCTGCAAAATTATGTTGTATAAGCATGGCACAAAGCACAATGCATGGCTTTATTTTTAGATCACAGTTTAGTGCAATTTAGCCCCTGTTTGTTGCATTTACCTGATGAGGCAACACACTCAAGTGCGCTAGCCTGTGTTACATATTTATTGAATTTTTCTGCTGTTTGTTGCAAAAAAGAAAAAAGAATTATCCTTGTTTCCCATCTTTCCTGACCTAGAGTAGTCCAAATACAGGCTTTGCTGTATTCTGGACTTTTGGAAAGTTTCTGTGTTGCCCATTTCCTTTCTTGGATAAAGGGAAGCTTCTTTGTTCACCAGTGGCAGCGGGGAGCTTGGAGCAGCCTATCTATCCCTGGAGGAGTGTTCCCAGCACAAGAATCTTATAATTCCTGTGTTGCCCATTTTCTTTCTTGGATAAAGGGAGGCTTCTTTGTTCACCAGTGGCAGTGGGGAGCTTGGAGCAGCCTATCTATCCCTGGAGGAGTGTTCCCAGCACAAGAATCTGGTTGTCTGTTTGTTGCAAAAAAAATTGTATCCTTGTTTCCCATCTTTCCTGACCTAGAGTAGTCCAAATACAGGCTTTGCTGTATTCTGGACTTTTGGAAAGTTCCTGTGTTGCCCATTTCCTTTTTTGGATAAAGGGAGGCTTCTTTGTTCACCAGTGGCAGTGGGGAGCTTGGAGCAGCCTATCTATCCCTGGAGGAGTGTTCCCAGCAAAAGAATCTGGTAGTCTATTGGCCGTTTTGGGCCAATTTTTAGCTCTTTCAAGTCCCCCTGTATAAAACCCACTTTGGCGCAGTTTTTGTGCTTGTTACTACTCAGCCAAGCTCCTTGTGGTCCTGCAGAGTGGTGCTAGCAGCAGAGAGGCTAAAAGAGCGACTGCTAACCTGATAAAAGTGTTTGTTCTCCTGCTACTACCTGGGCGACTATCCGATCTAGCTAAACTGCAAGTATTTCTGCTTCTTGAACTGTTTTAAACTGTTTAAAGTTGTTTTTGCACCTGCACTTTTAAAGTTTGTCCTGTTTGTTGCTTTTACCTGTTGAGGCTACACACTCAAGTGCGCTAGCCTGTGTTACATATTTATTGCATTTTCCTGCTGTTTGTTGCAAAAAAAAAATATCCTTGTTTCCCGTCTTTCTTGACATAGAGAAGTCCAAATACAGGCTTTGCTGTATTCTGGACTTTTGGAAAGTTCCTGTGTTGCCCATTTCCTTTCTTGGATAAAGGGAGGCTTCTTTATTCACCAGTGGCAGTGGGGAGTTTGGAGCAGCCTATCTATCCCTGGAGGAGTGTTCCCAGCACAATAATCTGGTAGTCTATTGGCTGTTTTGGGCCAATTTCTAGCTCTTTCAAGTCTCCCTGTATAAAACCCGCTTTAGCGCGGCTTTGCGCAATTTTGCGCATAGCGCAGCATTGGGCAGCACCGCTTTATTGGGTTTAAACCATTCTCGGCTCCACAAAGTCTGCTCTTCACTTTTTCCCTTAGAACTGATGTAGTTCTCATAATAAACACCCTATTCCCACTCTAAAGCCTGGCACTTGCTCACTAAAGCAATTATATGTCAGCACTAAAAAATTAAAAGCACTACACCCTCACAAACTCCCCTTGAGTACTTTGTTCCCCATTGGCTCTTTTTTTCAATTATAAAGGAATTCCCAATACTATCCTAGCATGTCTAAAGGTCAGTTGTCAATCTCCTCTCTGGTCCAGCTGGTGAATCTGGGAATCATAGGGCAATGTTACAACTGCCTCATGTACACAGGCAACCCTCTCCTCCTCCCAACAAATTCCAACACATGTGAGAGATGCAACCATATAGCCAAACTGGAGGCTAAGCTCTCTCAACTCAGTACTGGCATAACCAGTCAGGAGTAGAAGGAAACCACACTCACTACAATTCCAGTCTCACATAGACCTACCACGACAGCAAACCAAACACATAAACACACAAAAATAAACTCACAGATTCTAAATAAAAATCTGCCTAAGCAGCAGAGACCTCCAAAGCAGACACGCAAGCAACCGCTATCCCAAAACAAAACACGTGCAACACATAGCTCACAAAGCCAGTGTGCCGAACAGTCACAGCCCTTAAGGCTAAACAACACACCTGATACACTTGTAATAGGTGACTCTATCGTCAGGCACACTGACGTCCCACTCACCAGGCTGAACAAGGAGAAGGTCACGGTGAGCTGCTTGTCGGGCGCTAGGATCCGCCCCATAACACAAGCACTCAGGTCACTCCAAGGCAAGTACAAATATGACTCAGTCATTGTCCATGCTGGTGTGAATGACCTGAGATGTACCTCCCTGGACTACATGAAAAGAGATGTAGAGGAGCTCTCTGAGCATGTAGCCCAGGCCGGTATGACCCTGACCTTTAGTAGCATCTTACCCTCACCAAGAATGATGCCACAATATGAAGACAAGATGGTCAATTTCAACAACTGGCTTAAGTACTGGTGTCATTCAAAAGGGATCCAATCCCTGTCTGCCTGGGATGACATGCTCGACAAGCCACGATGCTTCACTAGGGAAAGCTTGCAACTGTCACCCCTGGGCTTTCAGATATTGGCAAAGGCTCTTGCCACCCCCATAGTGCCTTTTTTAGGCAAGGCTTAAAAGACAAACCCACTTCCATTGGTATCACAAAGGATAAGAAACTAAGAGTAATGCTACTCAATGCCAGAAGTCTAAACCTTAAGATGCATGCACTCGAAACTCTCCTTAGCATGGAGAACATCGATATCTGTGCAGTAACAGAAACCTGGTTCAAGGCTCCCGAGAGCACCCCAGCACTACTAGGTTATACCTCATACCATGTTTTTCGGCCCCAAAACTTGGACCAAACCACAAAAGGAGGGGGAGTATCAATATTCATCAAAGATACCCACACCTCCAGGTTGGTGGCACAGCACGAAGCATCAGAGACTATCCATGTGCAACTAACAGTGGGTAAAACTGCCTTCCAGTTTATAGCCTGCTACAGACCACCCTCCCAAACCCAGGAACCCCACTCGGCCTTCCTGAGAACACTGGAAAATATGAAGGTCTCTCCAAACACCATTATATTGGACGACTTCAACTACCCTAACATAGACTGGGAGCATTACTCTAGCTCCAACACCCTAGTCCAAAGGTTCCTAGAATTTATAAACTCAAATGTATATGGAACAACTTGTTGCCACTCCCACAAGAGGGGAAAACATACTGGACCTGATCATCACCAACATGGGGACTCTATGCTTCAGACCAGAAGTGTAACCCTCACTGGTAAGATCAGACCATAAACTAATCTCACCAGATATTCACATCCCGACCCCAGCCCCTGCCCAGAAAACCACAGTGAAAAACTTCTCTAAAGCAAATTTCACATGCCTCAAAACCGAGGTGGAATCCATCAAAGCCCCCGGGCCTGTGGAAAATACGGCCCAGACCGCAGAATCCTTTATAAATGCATTCTATGAACACCTTCAGGAATGCATGGATCATGCAATTCCAAATAAAACCGAGACCCAATCCTCCAAAGTTAGGCGTCCTGTCTGGTGGACCCCAGCCATAAACAAACTATACAGTAGAAGGAGGAAGCTACTACATGATAGAGCAAAATCCCAAAAAGGGAAGGCATCTCTGATCAGTATTAGCAAAAAACTGTGGGCACTCATAAAATTATCTAAGGCCAGCTTCGAGAGAAAACTTTCACAGGACACTAAGGATAATCACAAGGCTTTGTTTAGTTATGTTAGGAACCTGAGTGGGAATTCCCAGATATGCTCAGAATTAGTCCAAAATGACAAAAAATACACCGAACCCACAGGCATTGCCAACATCCTAGCTGACAGGTTCAGCACAAACTTCTCACCCCCTTCCCCACCAAAAGGGCAAATATCTATCCCAGTAGAGTGCTGCCCCCCCGACATCTCAGATGCTCAGGTAAGAGCCGCCCTCTCCAAAGCAAAAAACACAGCATCAATGGGACCAGACGGTGTCCCAGGCTGCGTCCTACATGAACTCCAAGAAGAACTAAACCCAAACATAAAACTACTGTTCAATCTCAGCCTTACTACAGGATATGTACCCAAAGAGTGACGTACAGCAACAGTGGTCCCTCTCTACAAAGGTGGTGCCTCAACAGATCCTGTAAATTATCGCCCCATAAGCTTGACTAGCTTGGTCTGCAAAGCTATGGAAAGGATCATCATGGACCTCATAAATAAAGATATTGGGGAGCTACAGACACTGGATCCTACCCAGTTCAGCTTTGTTAAGGGCAGATCGTGCCTCATAAACCTTGTCAATTTCTTTGAAACAGTCACCAAGGCCATTGACAAGGGGAAGGTGGTCCACACAGCCTATCTGGACCTTGCAAAAGCCTTCGATACAATACCCCACTTGGGCATTATAGATAAGCTCACCAGCTTAAATATAAACCCGTATGTCACTAGATGGGTTGCAAACTGGTTCAAGGACAGAACCCACATGGTTAGAATTGCTGGAGCCATGTCAGACTCCAAACCAGTTACAAGTGGCATCCCACAAGGCTCAGTCCTGGGACCTCTCTTGTTCGGTATATATTTCTCGGAGGTACAGGCTAACACAGAAGGACTGTGGCTGACCAAGTTTGCAGATGACTGCAAACCGGGCACCATAATAGACTCTCCAGCCGACACAAGCACCCTTCAAAAGGGCCTCATAGAAACAGACAACTGGTGCCAGAGCCATGGCCTCAAGCTAAATGCCAAAAAGTGTATAGTCATCCCCTTTGGCAAAAACAAAGTGCCCACAAATTACCACATAGGTGGTTATCCATTAAATATGGAAGAAGTAATTAGGGACCTGGGGACCCAAGCTGATAGCAATCTCTCATTTGACAACCACGTGGCCAAAGTGGTTAGAAAAACATTTTATATAGCCCACCTAATCATGAAGGGATTCACATCTAGATCAGGGGAGGTCATCGTGCCTCTTTACTCATCCCTCATCAGGCCCATAATTGAGTACAATGCCCCTTTTGGGATGTACCTTACCAGACACCTGCAGCAGCTGGAAAGACCCCAAAATTACCTCACCAAGAGGATCAAAGGGCTCAAACAGATGCCATATGCTGCCCGGTTAAAGAAACTCCAGCTCTACTCAGTGGCATACCGCCTGCTCAGAGGCAATCTGTGCCTGATGTATAAAGCCATGTCCAACCCGGAATTTATGGACATGCTGCACCTCAGAAAATCCAAATCCCATCGAGCTATGCACTTGAGAGACTTGATCCTCAGCACTGAAATAAATAGGACATGCTGGCGGGACAGATTCATAACCCAGAGGCTCCCTTCACTCTTGAATAAAATCCCAGTCCAGGTTAGGTAGAGTCTCTCATTGACTCTCTTCAAGAGGAATCTTGATGAGTGGATGGGAGATAGTAGGTTTACCCCGGGTATCACTTCTGTGTCACTGTTAGACAGATGCACAGTATACTAACCTCGAAAAAAGGCATAGCAAAATTCATTTAAAATGGATGGCGAAAGCCAAACACACTCTGGCTAGGCTTATAAATGCCCTAGGGCAGATAGCCTAGTATGAACCTATGAACCTATGAATCACTTTATTTAATAGAGTGTTGTGTTGCACTTCGATACTTAAACTTATTTTCAGTTCAGACACATAAATATATCTTAAATGCAATCACTTTGCAAGCCACATTTTGAGGTTCACCATGGTATAAATGAGTCCACATGTAACTGCATGTAGTTTACAGGTTTGCAGTGGCACGCTGGGAGGTTCAATAAGCTGGATTCCAAATTTGGAAACTGCGAGTAAAAGCACTATCATGTACTAAATTTACGAGTTTTGGTACTGGCATAACCGGCTTTAGGCACCAGCATGTCCTGCGATCACTGGGTGCCCCCTATTTCTGGGGGGCCCCAACCACAGCAAGTTATCTTATCTTGACATTTTGTAACATGTTTGTCAAACCAACAAAAGCGAATACAACAATCTTGTATACGTAATAAACCAGCTGGGTTATAACTCTTATTTATATCTCCTTTAAAATTCACAGATATCTCTGGTTATACTAACAGTGTTTTATCAAGTAACAGGCTTCATAATTCCATTAAATATTTTACCACTGACATAGTGCCCCTGGCTTAGTTAAACCCTGCTAGTGGATGTTCTTTTCACTAATAACAGCAAGCTAACAACATGGTCATCTTTGGGTACTTCCAATACCTGTGGCTGCAGGGATCCCTAAATCATCCTTGACTGTGTGGGGGCCCCGTTGCTGTTTGGGGAAAAATAAAAAGAAAAAAATGGATTAATTTCCTTATTATGCTCTTTAACCTGAATAGGGTTGTGTTATGACCTTAACAGGATAAAGCCAATGATGAACATGAGCAAGGAAATGACTAGAGAGATCAACAACCCAGAGTGACCAATCTCAGTGCAAACCTGGGATTTTAAGAACAGCTGATGCTTGGAGTTTTCAGGGATGGTTTTCTCTTTCTGGAAGTTTTATAAATACTAGCAGAACACCAGATACTATAACTCTCAACTTATTTGCTGAAGAATTCAGCCAGTGCCATAAATAATAGCAGAATAAAGGATCAAAATCAGAAACATGCCTTAACTATTATTCTAATTCACTTAAAAAGTTAATAGAATAACACATTTTACATCAACATGCATTTTTTGGCAATAAGAACTATAAAACTCTGTCTGGATTTATTAATTGTCTGTAATCCTGAATGATTTATCAGCAAATCAAACGTTTTATGATGGACAGAGCAAAATTATGAGCAAAATGTGTGAAATGAGGGACAGCAACAGGTATGTATTTACTCCTCAGTGAGGTAAATAAAAGTGACTTACTTCTGCAGCTGTTTGATGACTGCTAAATGGCAGTCAGTGATCTGGTGTTGCAGTACCACTGTTGTATAATGCATTGCCATTTGCTGAAATAAGTATGAAACTTGTATTGCTATGGCTTATGCTTGTGTGTGTCTAAAAATATCACTGATTTTTATCTGTGAACACACTAAGTAATGCCAGCACATATACATTATTATATTGCATATCAGGAAAAATGCAGATAGCAAGTAACGTTATTTATTTATTTATTTGACAATTGTTAATGGGGAAAGTCCAACTGGGTCAGAAATCCATTTTCAGCAGAGGCTCGGGGAGAAAAGCTCCACAATACCAAAAGATCAAAAACATACAAAGCGTTATATTTCATTTTAAAAGTTATGGCATAAAATATATCACAGAACATTCAGACACTTAGATCTTCTAAAAATTCTGTGGCTCCCCCACCCCCAGACTGTATAAATGGATTCAGGGTTCTCCCCTAATCATCCTTAACTGTGTGGGGGCCCCACAAAAGTTGTTGGTTGAAGAAAAAAAAATGTATCAGTTACCTAATTATACTCTTTAACCAGAACAGGGCTATGATATAACCATGTTAGGATAAAGGTGATAATGACCTCTGCGCTCATATTCTAAAACTAGCCCTGCTCAGATGTGTGTGTTTACAGAAAGCTGCTGTAGGTTATATGGGGGAGAGGATGGAAATTGGTCATTGTTTTTTTAATTTTCATCATAGTCAAACTTTAGAGGTGTGTATGGGAGTCCATTATAGCTTGTGTTTGGGTTGATGACAGTGTGGTCATTGTTACTTTTTTCACAGACCTCAGAGTTGTACAAAGGTTATTATACCTTTTGTAGGGGCAGAATACTGTCTTGGAGCAACAAGGTAGAATACATTACAGTAATCATTATTTTTTTTCACTTTCCTCACAATTACCTTAGTCATAATTTCTGTTCAAGCCATCATTGATGAAAAGATTGTGTAAGAAGAAATAAAAAAAAATTAAAATGCAGTTCAGAGCATACAGAAAGTTATGGCTTATTAAAAAAACCTGAAGAGTAAAGTTAATGTGAAAAAAGGAAGAAAAAAAGTAATGTGCATGGTGTGGGGACTCTAAGATGGGAGAAAACATAGGGGAGGACCAGAGGGTTTGTGTGTGTTTGTGTGTATGTGTGTGTGTGTGTGGGGGGGGGGTGAGGGGGCCAA